>NW_026723366.1:0-248028 GCF_029784015.1 Lycium ferocissimum | reverse complement strand
GAGTTGATCAACATATCTGATCCTATTAATTGCATCGCCATGTATATTAAAAAATACTTTCTCTCTTTTCCATTTAATTTTCCATATAAACACCGAGATATTTCATCCCTTAAACCAAATTGCTTCTCAAATATACTTCTTAAGTTTTCCTTTGAATAAATTTTGTTTCTCTACATCTTTATATAGGCTTCTTCAACTCATGAAGTGAACACTTGTCAGGACATAGCTCCCTATGTGCCACCAATTTCAATAATTAGTAATGCTCATATAGTGGTATGTCGTCTTCTAACTAAGATTACTCAATCAATGGTCAAATTTTATTATTTTTTATTTATTACTTAAGATGTATGGATCGTTTGAACAATTTTTTGAAAAATTTTTTGAACAATTTTTTGGACATTGGAGAAGGTCACGTACAAGAAAAAGGGTTATCTAGTTGGTTTTTTATGCTAAAGAAAACAATTTCACCTAATTGATTTTTGGTTGATGTAGGAAAAACTTGCATAACCAAAACACGTTAAGCCTTCTGTACTGACATTTTGAGAAAATTTCAGGTATAGCGCAGCAGGAGGGTTTATGAAATTTGAAAAAATGATTACTATTTAATTAAATTTAAATAAATCAAAATTTAGAGATCAGATAAAAGAGAATCATTTTTTCTGCATTCATTTCTTTTTTAAAATTATTAAAATTAGTACGTGTCATTTATAGCTAAATCAAAATCAACAATATACCACAAGTTGGATACTAGCACCACTCCAATAACAAGTCAGCCAGTAAAAATAAGATTTCTAGCTATTCTTTGGTTTTTCTTGTGTATTACATGCAATGTCGATGCAAATTTCTAGTTAATTTTCCTCCTTCACTAGAGAAGTTTGAAAATTTATCTACACTTGGCCTTTGAAACTCATCGAATTTTTGAAAAATTTGTGAAATCCATGAATAAGACGGGGGTCATTAACACCTCGTCTGTGTGATTCATAAAAAACAAAGGAAAAGACAACGAGCAGAGAGAGTTGAGAGTTTACCTTCATCTAGGTTGAAATTCATCGCAGAAGACAAGGGTCATTAATGCCCTTACCCGAAATGGCCGACCAAGACTTGAGTTTAGCGGTAGCACTTACTGCCATTCTTGGCCGGAACAGAGTGGAGAAGAGAGAGGAGAGCATCGACAATGCGGCTAGGGTTTGTGTCGTTGAAAATGAATAAGAAAATAGGGGTTTTGGGTGAAATATATAAAGGTGGGTCAGGTAAGTTGCTTTGGGCTCATTTTTATCAAGAAAAAATGGTTTAAAAGAGATCTGATTCAAAAGTAAAAATGGATAAATTTGAATTTAACATATAGCCCTTTTTCATTTAATTTGTAACAATTCTTTACTGAAATAACCAGGTCAATTAAAAATTTGAAATCAACCTTTTACATTAATTACCCATTCTTTAAAAATGAGACCAAATTAAAGTAAAACTATGATAATTATTTTAATTAATTAACTGATTAAGCCCCTTCACTTATCAGGGTAAAATATTTAATCATTAGTACGGACTAACTGTAGCAATTAATTAGCCTTAATGACTTTAATTCAACAATTATAAATGTATACTTTATTAAAACATTTGCTTTTGACATAAACTAATTTTCTAAATTAGTAAATATACTTAAAATAATATATGATTAATTTATATCGACATATTAATACTTAAAATTATATGTATAATATATATAAAAATATTTTGCCAAATGAAATGGCCAAATAGCACTCAAAATATTTTATTATTATTTCTGACTTTTGTTACTTATTTTACTTTGTTTATATTTCAAGAAACTTGACCAATTAATTAATATGTAGAAAGTCAAAATTAGGTGTCAACGGCTCTTATAGAGCATAAAGTAAAAGAGCAGCATTGTAACGACCTGTTTGGTCATTACATACTTTCATTTTATTTTATTTTTCCCAAGATAACCTTGCCCTGGGCTTGCACCAATAGTTTCTATGAGTAAGATTCCGGGTAAGGGTGACCTATAGCTGAGATGGAAGGAAAATTTAAATCAGTGTAGAAATTCCTGGTGCCCGCCCCTGCTATCGACGGGCCGCGTCGGCGAGCCTGCCTCGGCTACATTTCTTTCGCCTTAGTGGAAATTGGCAAATTAAGTGAATCTGCTTTCGCGGATAGTTTTTCCCGCGCGGAGCGAGTCCGCCTCAGCGCACCTCCTTCCGGCGCAGCGAAAGTCACTGAATCTGCCCTAGTATTTATTTCTCCATTTCTGGATTGGACCTCATTTTACACCAGTACTCTTCTAAAGCTAGTTGGAGAGGATTTCTAGAGCATGTCCATGGCCATTGGGAAGGGTAAGTCTACTCCATCTCATTTCTTCCATCCTTATTCCTTAGCTTCCATTATTGTACTTTCCCTACTTAAGAATTGGAGTTGTGGGAAAATTTTGTGCCTTGAAAACTTTAAGTGGGTAAAAGACATCTAGAACTAATCTAATGGTAGAAGAAGGTTGTTGAGGTAAGATTAGCTTAGGAAGAACATTTCTTACTTTTACCTCTAAATCTTATGGATGTTCCAAATGGGTTAGTGTAGGGTTCTTCTTAAAATTGGGTGTTTCAAAGATAAAAGGAATTGATAGCTTGGTTGGGTTTAGATAATTACGAAAGTTAGGTTATTGATCAATGGAGAACTTAGTAAGCTAGTTTGAGATAAAGTTCTGATTTTATCCTTGTAGGCCTGGGGTCATTACTTAGGCATTTTTGGAATCCTTCTAGGATTGTAACAAATTCTATGTTCTTAACGCGTGCTTACTCGATTTATTTGCGTTTATAGACCCCTCTCATCTCAACATGTTCCGAAAATGGAAGGTGAAGTTCAAACAGATGTTCGCAGCACCAGTTCGGCTTCGAGGAAGGTTACGGCTTACTTGAGTTAGCCTCTGATTAGGATTTCATATGTGATTAGTAGAGATTGATGGAGAAAGCCACTTAGGTATTCGGACATGGTGTTGGGATAGATATTCTAGGTTGGTATTGTTTATGTGTGTCTTGTCGCCGTTTTATGATATTAAACTTGCCGTCTTTGTTGTGACCATGTGGACTTGTGGCTTTTTAACATGATTGGGCTTACGCCATGTGCTATATATTGAAATTGATGCCTTATTTACTTTTTGGTTAGATTCAAAGCAACAAAGCATATATGGAAGTTAGTGAGTGACGGAGGAAGCATGTAACCCTTCGAGTATAAAATTGAGATGGATATTCTTTGGTTGGTATTGTTGTTGGACCTTGTGGGCTTGTCACCTTGTTTATCAGATTTGATAGGATCGTGATGAGGAATAAGTGAGAAAGGAACATCGATGTTTCAATAAGTAAGAAATACACAAAAATTTGATGATTAGGATAAAGGAATACAAAGTAAGATTTGAAAGAAGAAATAGCATTTGATGATGAAAGACATTAGACGAGAAAGTTGCCAAGAGAAGGCCATGTATACGATAAGTATCGGAAAGGATTTATGAGTAGTAAGTTAATGACAACTTAATGATGTGTTGGGGAAGAGTTATAATGCCCCTTAGATTGTTAATGAAGTGATAAACAAGTGCTAAGAAGGTTCCATAAGGATTGGAGATCAAACGAGACGACGGGATCGAACTTGGTGAAGCGGAGTTCCACGGTTGGGTTCCACGGCCAAGCATTGTGTTCCACGGACCGTGGATGGGTCCGTGGAACTGCCAGAGAGAGAGGCAACTGGCTGGTCATGAACCACGACCAGCTTCACGGACAACTTGGTTCCACGGACCGTGGACGTGGAACACCCGACGGGCTGAAATGTTTCAAGTCTTTAAATGTGTTCCCAACTTCATTATTTCATTTCCAACATCTCTCCACTTCTCTCTAAGACTTCTAGGGCATCATATATATTTCAAGAACAAGAATCCAAAGGAAATCAAAGGTTCTTATCATCAAAACAAGTGAATCAAAGTAAGGAAACCCATTAAAGTTCATCAAAAACAAGAAATTCAAGTGAAGGAAAATCTAGGGTTTTGCTCAAGTGAGGTATATGCCACCAAGGTTCAATCCTACACCATCTAAGGTAAGTTTTATGATGTTTCCATGTTGTTTAAAGTATTTGGAAGTTGAAACACTTGGATTACAAAAGAATATAAGAAATGGGTCATGAATGTGTGAATAGTAGCACTTTTGAGTAAACGTTTGGAACGAGTGATGATTCTTGATGCTTTATGAATATAATCATGTTATAAATGCTATTGAGAGTGTGGAAAGAGACATTGTATATGAATGAACGTATTGTCAAGTTATGACTAGGAATATGGAAAATTGAAGTGAATTGTGAAGTAAGAGTAATGTAGATGACTAAAGGCTATTGTGATGATATTACGAATGTTATTATTGATGTTTGGGAGTTGATGTGTAATACGAGGGAAGTCGTATAAATAAAGGAGATGCTGTCCGATTTTCTCTAGAATTAGTCATGAATGCTAAATGCTATCCATCATCTAATATGAGTATGCACTTCAATGAAGGTAGAAACGTGAGCCTTGAAGAGGAACGCACAAGTGATAGAATAGTTGCACGAAAGGTATGTAAGGCTAACCTTCTTTCATAAGGCATGGTTCTTTGGCCAAATGTTCATCTTCTTATGAGTTCATGATACTCTCTAATGATCCTAGCTCGAGAAGCTATTAAGCTAATGATGCTCAAATGATATGATTGTGCTAAGTTCCTTATACGACGAGTAATACTCTAAGGATAGAAGGTAATGAATGACGATAGAAAAAGGACTAAAGATAGATATGAGCTTATATGTATGTGTGCCCATGAGAGGCTATTGTGAACCCCGAGCTTATATGGCCGGGTAGAGCATGATAAATATGTATATGTATATATGTATGTGTGCCCATGAGAGGCTATTGTGAACACCGAGCTTATATGGCCGGGTAGAATATAACGAGTATGTATATCTAGATATAACAACGCGCGCACACCACTGCAGTTGGGTACGAATAACACTGAGCCTTGGTAGGGCCAGGTACGAACAACCCTGAGCCTTGGTAGGGCCGCATCCGAGCCTTGTAGGGCATCTATACGTGAAACACCGAACCTTCATGGTCGGGTATATATCTAAAAGTTATGTATATGACATCTATATGAGTACGAATATGCTATGTATAGGACATCTATATGAGTACGAATAAGCTATGTATATGACATCTATATGAGTACGACTATGCTATATATACGACATCAATTAGAGTACGAATATGTTAAGACCATGTAAGTGCCAAGTAAGGGCTATGTATATGACATGAGCGTGAGTATGAAAGGAGATACTAACGAATACGAAAATAGATACGAAAGGTAATTGAGCAAGGATATGAATGTATGTACGCGAATACGCAATAGAAATGGAACGTCCCTATGGAAAGCAGGTAAGTGCTATGATGATGATGCTATTATCTCCCATCTTGTGATATTTCATATGTTATCCATTATGCTTTCATATTGATATTGATCATGCTTTACATACTCAGTACATTCTTCGTACTGACGTCCTTTTGTTTGTGGACGCTGCGTCATGCCCGCAGGTGGCCAGAGAGGAGATTTGATCCATAGCCGTATTATCTCGGGGGACTACATAGCGAGCTCCATTTCATTCGGAGCTACGGCTTTTGGTATAGATTCTTTTGTGTATATATTCATGGGCACGGCGGGGTCCTGTCCCGCCCATATGTTATGATATGATGTACCCTTCTTAGAGGCTCGTAGACATTGTGTATATGGTTAGATATGTTCGTCCTTGTCGGCCTATATTTTGGGATGTTGTTTGATCGCCTTGTCGGCGCATGTACATTTATATGGGCATAGATGTTATTGATGATATAGATATGTTGTTGCCCGATGAGATTAGAATGATGATGAATGAAAAGTATGATATAATTATGTGGCTCACCTAGAATGTGATGTAAAGTGTGTTAAGGGGTGCCCGGGTGGGCTAGCACCGGGTGCTCGTCGCGGCCCTCAGGTTGGGTCGTGACAAAAGTGGTATCAGAGCAGTTCAGTCCTAGGGTGTGTCTACGAGCCGTGTCTAGTAGAATCTTGGTTATGGGTGTGTTGCGCGCCACACTTATAAACAAGAAGTCTGGACATTTTAGGAATGAATGACCTTCTTTCTTCATAAGAAATCGTGCGATAGAGCTATGATGTAAGACCTTCTTGATACTTAATCATGTGTTGTGTATTTCAGAAATGCCTGTAAAGAGAAAGGCTTCAGCAGCCCAAAAGGGCAAGACGGTGGCAGAAAAGCGGGCTGAAAGAGCACCGCCACCGGTAGTAGAAGAAAGTGAGTCCCAAAGTGCGGCTCAATCTCAATCCTCCAGATCAGTGCCTATATTAGAGGAGCGTGAGGGAGCCTCAGCCCCAGCTCCAGCACCTCCGGCTCCTCCACCGGATGCTTCAGGCCAAGATGTAAAAGAGGCCATTAATTTGTTGACTCAATTGGTTGCGGCCCAGACTCAGAGGCCAAGTTCAGGGCAAGGTGATAGGGTTGTTAGTGCAAGAGCCCGTGATTTCATTAGTTTGAACCCTCCGAATTCTTTGGATCAAAGCCGGATGAGGACCCTCGAAATTTTATTGATGGTATGTTGAGGACGCTTCGGTAATACATGCTTTAGACACCGAATCGGTGGAGCTAGCGTCCTATAGATTGAGGGATGTTGCGGTATGTTGGTACACGGTTTGGATGGCTTCACGGGGAGCCAATGCACCTCCCCCGGTATGGCAAGAGTTTGTAGATGCATTTCTCTGACATTATTTGCCCTCAGAAGTTCGGCGAGCTAGAGCCGATAAGTTCCTAAATTTGAGACAAGGGAGCATGAGTGCTCTAGAGTATAGTCTCCGCTTTAATTCCTTGGCTAGGTATGCTTCGGCCATGGTAGCGGATATGGGCGATCGAGTACACAGGTTTGTGAAAGGCCTAGGGCCACATTTGATGGATAGATGCTTGACCGCGTCTCTTCAGGACAATATGGATATTGCACGCATCCAAGCCCATGCTCAAAATCTAGAAGAAAGCTTGCAACAACAAAGAAGCGAGCATGATAGAGGGCATAGCAAGAGGGCTAGATCTTCGGGTCCGATGAACGAGTATAGAGGTGGGCACAGACAGCAGTTTTCTAGACATTCAGGCTATTCTATGACTAGTGCGCCTCCACGGCATTCAGGCCAGAGATTTGACCGATCTACTCATCCCGGGCCGAGTCAGAGCTTTACGGGGTCTCAGTTTAGAGGTGATTCAGGTCAGGCGAGGCCACCCGTGCCACGATGCTCCCAGTGTGGAAGTTACATTGGGTCTGTGCAGATTGGGTTCAGAGGGTTGCTATTCATGTGGTCGACCAGGCCATATTATGCGAGATTGCCCCTCAGTTAGTGGCAGAGGTAGGACCCAGCCTTCAGGGTCAGTAGCCGGATCTTCAGCATCTACACGCCCTATGGGGCCAGGTTCACACACGCCCCGTTGGCCGTGGTAGAGGCGGGGAGAGCCCCAGTTCTAGCGGTCCTCGGCACCGTATTTATGCTTTGGCTGGACGCCAAGATCTCGAGTCTTCTCCTGATGTGGTCACAGGTATATTATCGGTACTTTCTCATGATGTATATGCTTTGATAGATCTTGGCTCCACGTTGTCATATGTTACTCTGTATATTGCGGGTTAGTTTAGAATCAAACCGAAGTCGATTAAACCTTTTGAGGTGTCTACACCCGTTGGTGAATCGGTAATAGCTAGCCGAGTTTATAGAAATTGTGTAATTGTGATTTGTGATCGCCGTACTATGATTGACTTGTGTGAGTTAAAAATGGTGGATTTTGATGTTATTATGGGCATGGATTGGTTGGCTTCTTGCTACGCCAATGTCGATTGTAGAATGAAAATGGTTCGTTTCCAATTCCCGGGAGAACCAGTTTTAGAATGGAAAGGAAATACAGCGTCACCAAAGGGTAGGTTTATTTCCTACCTAAAGGAAAGGAAAATGATTACAAAAGGTTGCATTTATCATCTAGTAAGATGTAGAAGCTGAACCGCCGACTCTTCGATCGATTCCGTAGTGAATGAATTTTCGGATGTATTCCGGGAAGAGCTTCCAGCCTTCCTCCCGAAAGGTGAGATTGATTTTGCCATTAATGTGTTGCCGGTACACTAAGCCTATATCTATTCCTCCTTATAGAATGGCTCCCGCGAAAAGAAGAGTTGAAAGAGCAATATCGAATGACTTGCTTGAGAAAGGCTTTATTAGGCCTAGTTCATCCCCATGGGGAGCACCCGTATTGTTTGTCCGAAATAAAGATGGCTCTTTAAGAATGTGCATTGATTATTGGCAATTGAATAAGGTGACGATCAAGAACAAATATCCTCTTCCGAGGATTGATGACTTATTTGATCAACTGCAAGGTGCCCAATGGTTTTCCAAGATAGATTTGAGATCCGGGTATCATCAAGTAAGAGTTAGGGAGAAAGATATCCCTAAGACGAATTCAGAACAAGATATGGCCATTTTGAGTTCCGGGTGATGTCATTTGGACTAACTAATGCACCGGCGGTGTTTATGGATTTAATGAATGATGTGTTCAGTCCCTTTCTAGATTTGTTCGTGATTGTGTTCATCGATGACATTTTGAGGTATTCTAGATCCGAGGCAGAACATGCGAATCATTTGCAACATCGTCCTCGAGTTCTTCACACTCGAGAGTTATTTGCAAAATTTTCTAAGTGTGAGTTCTGGTTGAACTCGGTAACATTTCTTGGGCACATTGTTTCAGCCGATGGAATTCGGGTAGATGGCCAAAAGATAGAGGCCGTAAAGACTTGGCCAAGGCCTACAACTCCTACGGAGATACGTAGCTTTCTGGGCTTAGCAGGTTATTACCGAAGGTTTGTTGAAGGTTTTTCTTCTATTTCTGCACCACTTACAAAGTTGACCCAGAAATCAGCAAAGTTTCAATGGACAGATGCTTGTGAACGTAGTTTCCAAGAACTAAAGGACAGATTGACCTCTGCCCCAGTCCTGACACTTCCAGAGGGATTGGGAGGTTATGTTGTTTATTGCGACGGTTCAGGCGTTGGGCTAGGCTGTGTATTGATGCAACATGGCAAGGTGATTGCATTTAAGAAAACATGAAAAGAATTACCCAGCCCATGATCTTGAATTGGCTGCAGTGATTCATGCATTAAAGATATGGAGACATTATTTATATGGTGTTCACGTGGACATTTATACAGATCACAAGAGCCTTCAGTATATCTTCAAGCAAAAAGAGTTAAATTTGCGGCAGCGACGATGGTTAGAATTATTAAAGGATTATGATGTTGATATTCTATATTGTCACGACCCAACCCCGTAGGCCGTGACTAGTGCCCGAGCTGGACACTCATACACACCCATTAATCAGAATCAGCAAACAGATAACTTATACATATACAAAGGTCAGAAGTCGTCTCCAAGGTGTCGCATGTACAAATATATATCACGGGCCGACAAGGCTATCATAAGGCACAACGTCCCAAAATATATACAAACGCAAGCCGACAAGGCTGCCACGGCGAATGGGACCGCCCAAACATAAATCATACGAACACAACTGAACAGTAATATGCACAACCCACATATATGTCTACAGACCTCTAAGAGTAACAACAGAATCATATGACGGGACAGGGCCCCGCCGTACCCCTGAATAAACATATACATATGCAACGGAAGAGTCTGTACCAAAATATAGGCTCCGGAACAAAGGAGCACTCCAAGATAGCAGAGTAGGTGTCCTAAGCTGGCGGATCACCAAAGTGGGCATACTCCGCGGGCATGAAACGCAACCCCGAAGAAAGAGGGTCGATTGAATATGTATTGAGTATGCAAAGCATGAAATACGAGAAACGATCATAACCGGAACAAGAAGTACAAAAATAAGTACACAATATGAAAAATACCAAAATATTTAGTTTCGAAACACAAATCATGCATGGGGCTCGGGAACATGGTCGCCACCCCGTCATTTGGCGCCATAACACATCATACTCCGGTTGCATATCTCCGTAACCCAGCATATCTCCATAACACATCATAACGCCATAACACATCATAACACCAGAATATAAGCGGTACCCGGCCCTCTAGCGAGGGACTCGGCGAACCATAACACATCATACTCCGAAATATAGCATAGTGTGCACGACGACATAACCGGCCCGGGACTCGGCGAAAGATATAACAACAGGATGCACGAGCAAAGTCGTGAGTAACCATATGCATAAAAATCATCATTACAGACTCAACAAATAAGTAAGTAATCAATACTCGGGGTCGGGATGATAGCCATATCAAGTTCTTTCAAAAAGTCATTAGACCTATACAAAGGAAAGTCTCGGGGACCACGAACAAGTATAAAACCAATCCGGGCCCGCCTATGAAAGTTAGAGCCATTATTCGTTATAGAACCTTCTACGAACATAGCGAAGCGATCCGAGCCCGTCTATGAAAGTTGCGGACATTATTCGACATAGAACCCTTTAGGAAAAAAAACTCTTTATGCAACATTTACTATTCAATCATACAAAAGACACAAGAACCATAGCTCGACTATATTAGGAATGCGAACATCAAGAAGTGAATAAGAATCGTAGACATGCTCGGATCTTAAGAATAGAGTTACCCCAAGGCTCGTATCATATCTTACTTACCTCTAAGACATGCCAAAAGAAAGAAAAGGTAAGCTTTACATACCTCGTCCGCTTCCTAAGCTAATCCGAACTTAAGTCTCGGGCTTCCCAAGATCTACAACAACATCATTAGATACCAAACATTAGCTATAGGTACTTAGGAATTCAATCCCAAGTTAGCACTTTATTTACGTAAAATTCGGGCAGCATTTTCCCTATAAATTCAACAAACCCCGAGAATTCAACTCGGCCAAATCATCAACAACAATACCAACAATCATATTAACAACATCAACAATTAATTCAAAACGTATTCTAGTGTTAGTAACTCTTTTCTACATAATTCGACAACATTCCATTTATATTCAAATCAACCATATACAATCAAACCAACGCCAATACTCACACATTCAAGTACTAATCCGAAACCATTCAAACAAGACTCAAGAACACTTCAAACAATCCGCACAATATTCAAAACAACCCAACCAACATACCACTCCACCCGAAACCTCCCCAAACTCAATAAGAACAACAACAACACATTCCTCTCTTCCAAATTCATGAACTATACCAACAATCCACACGCTAACAACATCATTCTCATAAATACAAGAAACTATATTAAAATCACATTAGCTTCTAAAACAGCCCGTCAATTACAATCAACACAACACAAGTTTTAATGACACTTATTCCACCAATTACACGAGATCAACAACATAACACATTATCTCAATCCTTAATCCCTCAATTCAACAAGAACAGCCCACTAAACAAATACAACTTCATCTCTAATCATCAAATTCCCTTTACTTTCATCATTTGATTCATGACAACAACAACAATACTAATTAAAATTTGCTCACAACCTCTAGCTTAAAATAGCCCCCACGGCCCAAACAAAGCTTCAACATCAACCCACACAATTTTTTGCATTCAATTCCACATCCACCAATTCATACCAAGATTAATCATTTCCAAAACATGGAAAAGGGAATGGAATCTTACCTTAGAAGCCAAGCTCTTAAAGTCAACATGTAACCTCTTCAAGAACAGCCATGGCCGTGAGTTGCCATGGCTGTTGTGATCTCCATCTTTTTCCTTCAATTAGCCATGAAATTCCTCAATTTAATTATGCGAGAAAGGAAGGAGAGGGGCTGACCAAGAGCCCCTTAAAGGGCTGAATTTTCTGGAAATTTTTGGAACATTTTTGTCTTTGAAAAAATGAGGTTTCGTCCCTTTAAAAAAAAATGCCAAAGTCGGTTTCACTTTGTTTTACGATCGTAGCAGAATGTTGTTTCGCATCGACGCTTCAGTTTGTAACGTCTATAATTCTCTACTCCAATGTCCTATCAATGAACGGTTTGTTGCATTACAAACTAGACTCGACGAACTTCATTTTAGGCTTTTAAAACACCTTAAAACTCCACATATACTATGAGATATGCGCCTCCAAAGGTTGACTAAAATTCGCCCAAAGATTTCCCAAATTTTCGTCGAGCTTATTTTCTTCACTCTACTCGATCTCGAAATATTTCGAAACTCTCTATACATGATATTTGTCATTCATTATACTAATGACGGCCATGTTCTCGTGTTTCAAAATACTCTTTTTTCCGATTACGAATTACGAGGTCGTAATTCTCCCTTTTTCTTCGTTGTTACGTACTTTCCATGGTTTGTGCCTTTCAAAACATCATGGGACGTCTCCGACACTCCATTACTACGATGAGGCACATGTCATACTTATGCTCTGAAAATGCGGGGCATAACATCCTTCCCCCCTCCCCCCTTTTAAAAACATTCGTCCTCGAATGTTGAGGCAGAGTTCGCCCCGAGGTAGATATCAATGTTTTTACCCGTATTTGTCGGTATTTACCTTACTTACTTGCGGTCTTACTTGCCCGTTAAACCGGACTTATTCGAACTATGCAATCTATTCTTCTTCTTTTGTAGTCAAGATTTACGCCTGTACTCAAGGCCATCCCTTTTTCTTATTATTTGCCCGTCCACTAACTCTCCATGCTTTTCCGCCTTCATTGTCTCTTCAGCTTTCGTTGTTCACATTCTTGTGTGCCCTTTTTCATGCCGTGATTACTACATACTTTTACCTCATTTTGATGCCATCTTCCTTTTTATTTAGAAATTCTTGTTCTCTTAAATCCTCCACATTTTCTTACGTTCCACAGATATCCCAAGCCTTTATCTCCTTGGAGTTGACTTATTCTTATTCTCACTTCCTTAAACATAACCACAAAGCTGATCCCATTGTAGCACCCTTTGCTTTCTATAGCATTGAATTAATTCTTGCGATACTTTATCCTTCAACTAATTTAACGTCGCAATGCCTCGCTTAATTTCTCTTTCCTTCAATTGGACTTCGGTAGCTGAATAACTAACGATAATTCTTGTACTTATATCAAAAACATCTCAAAACTCGTCTTTAACCATCCATTTCCTTCAATTTACTCTTAAAGTTTCTGATCCTTAGTTCAGCTAACAATTAGGGGTAAATCCAAAAGTTTGTCGAAAAATAACCAAGATTCTTAATCATGCGGCGAATTCAGATCTTTTCATTCTTGCTTTTGTCTGTAACCTTCATTTGTCCCTTTTCCAATAAAAGCCATCATATTGCTTGCATCCACGAGGTTTCACTGTCACCCGGTGGATCTAATCAAACGTGATATCTGTTGATCATTTCCTTTGGATCTCTCCTTTTACTTTTAACCTTTGCCGACTATCGCTTAATAAGTCTTTCCCATAGTTTGAGGCTATTGTTTTCGATTTGTCAATCAAGCGAACCTCTTAATTCCTCAAATACCCATCTCTTTTAGTTATATCCCCTATCGCAAGATTATACTCGCAACATACTAATCCACTATTCAAGTTATTTTCAAATCCTTGTTTGAATCTTTCCTCCCATTTCCTTCTCCTCTAATCTGAACATCATTACCGAATAATTCATAAGCCGGAGACTAAAATAAAATCTTGCTTAATCATAACTTCCTTTCAATACGAGTGTGCTTCCCCTCTTTGAGTCCTTGGCTCTCCTACACCAAATAGCGGCTAATTTAAACTTAACTAGCTTCCATTACTCTTCAAATATTTATTGTCGTCTCCGCACCATTTTACTAGCCATTCCATCAGGACGATCATTCATATGGTCCTGTAACATATACTCTCGCAATTCAATATAAACGGTGACTTACGACTTCACGGCGCAAGAGATATTTTCAAACCTCAGGTAGTACTGCTATCCTTTATAATATCTCTTAATTTACTCGTTACCATTCTCTTGTCGTATTCCTTCTTTTCATAAGAACCCACTTTGTAATGTCATATCATTAAAGATCCTTATGAATAATTCTCAAATTTCGGTCTCAAGTACTATCAACTTCTATCCGTTTATTACTAGCTTTCGGTCTTACTAACTTGCTTCGGCAAGGATCTCACTCAAGTCTAAGTATCATATCAAATATATTGCAGTGTCGATGGCTTCCATCTTACATTTGCATTTCTCTCATCCGCTTTCCCCATTAGGGGTGTACTTATACCATTATCTATTTATATTCCGTTCTATGTCCCTATTTTCAATCTCAATTTCATCTGGTTTTTCTTTTCCAACTCACTTGGTATACTGTATCATACTCGTGTCTTTCTTTATAACATATAACTTTGATTATCGATGTGCGAAACCTTAACAAAATCGTGAAGCGATGAGAACCTTTCCATATATAGTATCAAATCTTATGTGATAATTCGTACTTGAGTAATTCAACCAATGTAGGAACTCCTCCAAGGCTACATTTCCACTTACTCCAATCAATAATTATTTAATACTTGTAGTCATTCCAAATTCTCAATTAGGTGGCCCTTATATTCCAACGATAAGTGTCCAAAGTTCTCTTGAAATAGTATCTTTATCTCAACCTATATTATCTGTTTCTTAAGCCTACCGTCTTTGTCGCTTAAAGATTCCATTATTTTCGAGGTGAAGTCGTGTGCACGCAGTACCCCTTTATGTTTTAAGCCTTTTTACCCTTACTGTGTACCCAACACAGGCTTCTAACTTACTCAAAAACACACCAGGTTCGTCTCAATAATGGTCTTATCTTATCACCATGTCGTCGTACTACACCTTTAAATTCATAACTATATATTCCCTTTTTGTTCCATATTCGTACTCATTTAATTACGTCTATCTTGGGTGCTTCCTTTAGTATTCCCTTACAATATTTCTCCAGTCTATGTCCATCCTTCTTTTCTGCGCACGAGGAATTTTATAATACCTCTATGTCCTTCGGAAAATACTACTCCTACATAATCCTTTCTCCTTTTCAAACCATATTCTGTCTATCCCTATGTGTTCTTATCGTACCAGTCATTTCCTAGTACTCATTCTACCTCGTTGCTCATCTTTCTATAGTTTGGTCTTTCACAGTTCCGTCACTGATATTACTCGTATTCTCGGCTACACATGTCATAATTTATTCTTTTCTTTTGTTATCTCGCCCGCTTTTCTTTTCATCTCCTTCTTCCAATTAACCCTTCTTCTTTTTTGTGCTCGCTATCATTTCCGTTATCTCATAATCTCTCTATTCTGAACTCTCCCTATAGAAGAACTTCATAAATCCCCCTTTTTTTTTTTTATCAATAGCTCACCTTTATACTTTAGTCACATAGATCACGTCATATCTTTTAGTCACTTCCTCGCTAGGCTTTGCTCATTTTCATAACAATCCTTATTATATTCACATAATATCCCGTTCGTAATCAATCTTATAGTGTAACACTTCTTAACCTTTTACCCTTTACGGTCAATCTTATCCTTAATATCTCACAAGTTTCTTATCAATACATTCATATCCGTCACAATTCTTTTTCCTTCCGTATTCTTATCTTAATCATACTATTACTTTTTCTAACTATAAACTCGTCATAATTTATCCCTTTATCAATTCGGTCGGTACCTTAATATGGCACTCCATCAAGATTTGTCAGCCTTTTCTAAATCATCGCTTAGTATTACAAGCCCTTTCCAAATTCTTTTTACCATATCGATATCGTCCTCCTAATTACTATTACCATCAATTCAGCAGTTAACTTATCTCTCGAGGTCAGCCATACTCGCAGCTTAGTCAAATCTTATCATTACTGTGGACCCGGCTTCTCAAGATATCTTGCAAACCTGTATTTCATTCTCTTTTTATTTCTAGGAAAATTTGGGCAGAGTTTCCTCTGTATTTCTTACTATCTCGGATATATATATAGAAATACCAACAATGCCTCATATATAACATATATATATATATATATATATCATATCATATCACGCCACACGGGCTCCCAATATCAACAATAGTACGAAAATGATGAACTTACCTCGTATGTTCTTGTTCAACTCAAACCGCACTTTTTTGTTACACTTTCTGTTTACTTTCCCTTCGGTTTTCAACTTTGCATTTCGATCGTACTTCAATACCTTATTCGACATATACCTTTCGTACCTTTGCTTACTGCGTGCTTTGTAACATCCAATATCGTCGATCACTTCCTTACGTCGACGTCATCCTTCTGCTGAAATCAAAGGTCAGTATGAGGAATCTCATTTCCTATGACTTGGCTCTATCGCACGATCTTAGATATGAAAGAAAGGTAACATCCTAAATGTCTTGTAGCTTCCTGTTTATAGATGTGGTGCACAACACACCGATAAACAAGACTCTACTAGACACGGTCTGTAGACACTCCGAGGATGAATTGCTCTGATACCATTTTTGTCACGACCCAACCCCGTAGGCCGTGACTAGTGCCCGAGCTGGACACTCGTATACACCCATTAATCGAAATCGAGCATACAAATAACTTATACATATACAAAGGTCGACATTCGTCTCCAAAGTGTCGCATGTACAAATATATATCACAGAAGCCAGCAAGGCTATCATAAAGCACAACGTCCCAAAATATATACAAACGCAAGCCGACAAGGCTGCCACGGCGAATGGGACCGCCCAAAACATAAATCATACGAACACAACTGAACAGTAATAATCACAACCCACATATATGTCTACAGACCTCTAAGAGTAACAACAGAATCATATGACGGGACAGGGCCCCGCCGTACCCCTGAATAAATATATATACATATACAACGGAAGAGTCGTACCAAAATGTAGGCTCCCGAACAAAGGAGCACTCCAAGATAGCGAGAATAGATGTCCTAAGTGCAAATCACCAAAGTGGGCGTACGTATCCACCTGCGGGCATGAAACGCAGCCCCCGAAGAAAGGGGGTCAGTACGGAATATGTACTGAGTATATAAAGCATGAAGTACAGTAAATAGGATCATAACCGGAACAAGAAGTACAGAAAATAAGTACAATATCCAGAATACCAAAATATTTACATTTTGAAACACAAATCATGCATGGGGCTCAGGGAACATGGTCGCCACCCCGTCATTTGGCGCCATAACACATCATACTCCCGAAGATTTCATATCTCCGTAACATATCTCCGTAACACATCATACCACATCATAACGCCATAACACATCATAACACCAACATATAATATACGTTATATATATATATAGCGAGGGACTCAGTGAACCATAACACATCATACTCTGGAATATAGCATAGTGTGCACGATGACATAACCGGCCCGGGACTCGGCGAAAGATATAACAACAGGATGCACGAGCAGAGTCGTGAGTAACCATATGCATAAAAATCATCATTACAGACTCAACAGATAAGTAAGTAATCAATACTTGGGGGTCGGGATGATAGCCATTTTAAGTTCTTTCAAAAGTCATTAGAACTATACAAAGGAAAGATCTTAGGGACCACGGACATGTATCAAATCAATCCGGGCCTATGAAAGTTAGAGCATTATTCGTTATGGAACCTTCTACGAACATATCGAAGCGATCCGAGCCCGTCTATGAAAGTTGCGGACATTATTCGACAAAGAACCTTTAAGAAAAAAAACTCTTTATGCAACATTTGAACTATTCAATCATACAAAAGACACAAGAACCATAGTTCGACTATATTAAGAATGCTAACATCACGAAGTGAATAAGAATCGTAGACATGCTCGGATCTTAAGAATAGAGTTACCCCAAGGTTCGTATCATATCTTACTTACCTCTAAGACATGCCAAAAGAAAGAAAGGTTAGCTTTACATACCTCGTCCGCTTCCTAAGCTAATCCGAACTTAAGTCTCGGGCTTCCCAAGATCTACAACAACGTCATTAGATACCAAACATTAGTTATAGGTACTTAGGAATTCAATCCCAAGTTAGCACTTTATTTACGAATTCGGGCAAGATTTTCCCCTATAAATTCAACAAACCTCGAGAATTCAACTCGGCCAAATCATCAACAACAATACCAACAATCAATTAACAACATCAACAATTAATTCAAAACACATTCTAACGTTAGTAACTCTTTTCTACATAATTCAACGACATTCCATTTACATTCAAATCAACCACATACAATCAAACCAACGCCAATACTCACACATTCAAGTACTAATCCGAAACCATTCAAACAAGACTCAAGAACACTTCAAACAATCCGTACAATATTCAAAACAACCCAACCAACATACCACTCCACCCGAAACCTCCCTAAACTCAATAAGAACAACAACAACACATTCCTCTCTTCCAAATTCATGAACTATACCAACAATCCACACGTTAACAACATCATTCTCATAAATACAAGAAACTATATTAAAATCACATTAGCTTCTAAAACAGCCCGTCAATTACAATCAACACAACACAAGTTTTAATGACACTTCCACCAATTACACGAGATCAACAACATAACACATTATCTCAATCCTTAATCCCTCAATTCAACAAGAACATTTACTAAACAAATACAACTTCATCTCTAATCATCAAATTCCCTTTACTTTCATCATTTGATTCATGACAACAACAATAATACTAATTAAAATTTGCTCACAACCTCTAGCTTAAAATAGCCCCCACGGCCCAAACAAAGCTTCAACATCAACCCACACAATTTTTTGCATTCAATTCCACATCCACCAATTCATACCAAGATTAATCATTTCCAAAACATGGAAAAGGGAATGGAATCTTACCTTAGAAGAAAAGCTCTTAAAGTCAACATGTAACCTCTTCAAGAACAGCCATGGCCGTGAGTTGCCATGGCTGTTGTGATCTCCATCTTTTTCCTTCAATTAGCCATGAAATCCCTCAATTTAATTATGTAGAAAGGAAGGGAGAGGGGCTGGCCAAGAGCCCCTTAAAGGGCTGAATTTTCTGGAAATTTTTGGAACATTTTTGTGCTGAAAAAATGAGGTTTCTGTCCCTTTAAAAAAAATGCCAAAGTCGGTTTCACTGTAGCTACGTCGTAGCGGTAGATGCTGCAGGAATGCTGTTTCTGCATCGACAATTCAGTTTGTAACGTCTATAATTCTCTACTCCGATGTCCTATCAATGAACGGTTTGTTGCATTACAAACTAGACTCGACGAACTTCATTTTAGGCTTTTAAAACACCTTAAAACTCCACATATACTATGAGATATGCGCCTCCAAAGTTGACTAAAAATTCGCCCAGCATTTCCCAAATTTTCGTCGAGCTTATTTTCTTCACTCTACTCGATCTCGAAATATTTCGAAACTCTCTATACATGATATTTGTCATTCATTATACTAATGACGGCCATGTTCTCGTGTTTCAAAATACTCTTTCCCGATTACGACTTACGAGGTCGTAATTCACCCTTTTTCTTCGTTGTTACGTACTTTCCATGGTTTGTGCCTTTCAAAACATCATGGGACGTCTCCGACACTCCATTACTACGATGAGGCACATGTCATACTTATGCTCTGAAAACGCGGGGTATAACATCCTCCCCCCCTTTAAAAACATTCGTCCTCGAATGTTGAGGCAGAGTTCGCCCCGAGGTAGATATCAATGTTTTTACCCGTATTTGTCAGTATTTACCTTACTTACTTGCAGTCTTACTTGCCCGTTAAAACTGAACTTATTCGAACTATGCAATCTATTCTTCTTCTTTTGTAGTCAAGATTTACGCCTGTACTCAAGGCCATCCCTTTTTCTTATTATTTGCCCGTCCACTAACTCTCCATGCTTTTCCGCCTTCATTGTCTCTTCAGCTTTCGTTGTTCACATTCTTGTATGCCCTTTTCATGCCGTGATTACTACATACTTTTACCTCATTTTGATGCCATCTTCCTTTTTATTTAGAAATTCTTGTTCTCTTAAATCCTCCATATTTTCTTACGTTCCACAGATATCCCAAGCCTTTATCTCCTTGGAGTTGACTTATTCTTATTCTCACTTCCTTAAACATAACCTCAAAGCTGATCCCATTGTAGCACCCTTTGCTTTCTATATCAGTTGAATTAATTCTTGCGATACTTTATCCTTCAACTAATTTAACGTCGCAATGCCTCGCTTAATTTCTCTTTCCTTCAATTGGACCTCTGGTAGCTGACTAACTAACGATAATTCTTGTACTTATATCAAAAACATCTCAAAACTCGTCTTTAACCATCCATTTCCTTCAATTTACTCTTAAAGTTTCTGATCCTTAGTTCAGCTAACAATTAGGGGTAAATCCAAAAGTTTGTCGAAAAATAACCAAGATTCTTAATCATGCGGCGAATTCGCATCTTTTCATTCTTGCTTTTGTACGTAACCTTCATTTGTCCCTTTTCCAATAAAGCCATCATATTGCTTGCATCCACCAGGTTTCACTGTCACCCGGTGGATCTAATCAAACGTGATATCATTTGATTATTTCCTTTGGATCTCTCCTTTTACTTTTAACCTTTGCCGACTATCGCTTAATAAGTCTTTCCCATAGTTTGAGGCTATTGTCTGTCATTTCGATTTGTCAATCAAGCGAACCTCTTAATTCCTCAAATACCCATCTCTTTTAGTTATATCCCCTATCGCAAGATTATACTCGCAACATACTAATCCACTATTCAAGTTATTTTCAAATCCTTGTTTGAATCTTTCCTCCCATTTCCTTCTCCTCTAATCAACATCATTACCGAATAATTCATAAGTCGGAGACTAAAATAAAATCTTGCTTAATCATAACTTCCTTTCAATACGAGTGTGCTTCCCTCTTTGAGTCCTTGGCTCTCCTACACCAAATCTAATTTAAACTTAACTAGCTTCCATTACTCTTCAAATATTTATTGTCGTCTCCGCACCATTTTACTAGCCATTCCATCAAGACGATCATTCATATGGTCCTTTATAACATATACTCTCGCAATTCAATATAAATGGTGACTTACGACTTCACGGCAGAGATATTTTCAAACCTCGGGTAGTCTTGCTATCCTTTATAATATCTCTTAATTTACTCGTTACCATTCTCTTGTCGTATTCCTTCTTTTCATAAGCACCCACTTTGTAATGTCATATCATTAAAGATCCTTATGAATAATTCTCAGCCCGGTCTCAAGTACTATCCTGACTTCTATCCGTTTATTACTAGCTTTCAGGTCTTACTAACTTGCTTCAGCAAGGGATCTCACTTGAAGTCTAAGTATCATATCAAATATATTGCAGTGTCGATGGCTTCCATCTTACATTTGCATTTCTCTCATCCGCTTTCCCCCCTTAGGGGTGTACTTATACCATTATCTGTTTATATTCCGTTCTATGTCCCTATTTTCAATCTCAATTTCATCTGGTTTTTCTTTTCCAACTCACTTGGTATACTGTATCATACTCGTGTCTTTCTTTATAACATATAACTTTGATTATCGACGTGCGAAACCTTAACAAAATCGTGAAGCGATGAGAACCTTTCCATAGATAGTATCAAATCTTATGTGATAATTCGTACTTGAGTAATTCAACCAATGTAGGAACTCCTCCAAGGCTACATTTCCACTTACTCCAATCAATAATTATTTAATACTTGTAGTCATTCCAAATTCTCAGTTAGGTGGCACTTATATTCCAACGATAAGTGTCCAAAGTTCTCTTGAAATAGTATCTTTATCTCAACCTATATCATCTGTTTCTTTGATGAAATTATATTGCACCATCTGTTCCTTAAGCCTACCGTCTTTGTCGCTTAAAGATTCCATTATTTTCTGTCACACCCCGATCTTACTAGGGTGTGATGGGCACCCGACCCCATATTCGGAGCCGAACGAACCCGCGGACTCTTGTCACACACATATTCTCTTTGGATTCTTAAATCAAATGAAAGTAAAATTACATAGTAAAATTTTCAAAATCTTTTCGTCGTTTCTCAAATTAAACACGATGCGTAAACATAAGGGCTCGAACATAATGTATAATAAAAACACATCAACTAGTGGAACCCTTTTTAAAGGCGACACTCTAGACCCACGACTCGTCGCAAAGTCTCTAACTTCGAACAAACACACAAAAACATATAATCGACTCGGCAAAGCCTTCCACAAATGGAACTTCGCAAACTCCGCCGGAACATCTTCTCGCAATAACTCTTACTTGTCCGAGTGTGCACCGCGCGGCATGAAACGCAATACCCACGAAAAGGGCGTCGGTAAATATCACTTGGCATAAACAATAACATAGTAAGGGATATAAATGTGAACAATAACCATATGGAAACTTAGAAATGTCATTATAAAGAAGAGTAACTCGTACATATGAATGCCGCCAGTATGCCATGCATGCTTATCCTTTCCTTTGAAAACATTTCTTTTTCGTATACATATGAAAATAGAACATATCATGTCATAGCGAAAGAATACGTCGGCTCCCCCATGTATCCCGCGTCCGGCATCCGCGTCCGGATGATAACGCCAATATTTCGACCGTTGGCAATGCGTCTTATAATATTTGCAAGAACATGTCTCCCTTCCCCCATATCCCCCATATCATATACATATCATATACATATATATATATATATATGGCTATGCAGAGAGCCCAAAGAAAATCATGTATCTATCGGAGTGACGTAAGGTCGGTATCCGATTACGGTATGGAATAATCATGGGTGCTTTGTCTCACTTTGAAGGAACAATTATAAAGCGAGACTATCAATCAAGGATAACATCACGGAAAACATAAAACAGTGGTCATAACATATCATTTCATATACTTTGAAACCTTTAAAATAGTCATTATCCAAAAATAGCTTAACATTTCATATCGTCGTATTCATGGTAAGAACATATCCTTGACATATTCGTCCTAGTCATTTTCTCATGTCTGGTATCATCGTTGTCATCATAAAATCATAGTCGTTGTTTTGGTCATAAAAACTTTCAATAATCATAAAACTTGGATTTTGGAGAAAAATGAATATGTTGGAAAACATTCATAACTTTTAGGAAGGAAATCATGCTTTGAAATCATAACTTCTAACCTTTGAAAAATAAGGACGTTATGGGAGCATTTATAAAATCGCAACATATGATTCATGCCATAGAAGGGAAAAGGACGAGCCTTAACATACCTGTCTCACGACCAACTAGCTACGCTTAATTGTCCAAGCTCGCTACCGCTATTCTACATTCAAGGAAATTGATGCAACCATTAGATTCATTACTAAGCACACTTGTCTTGACTTTTCAAATAAATTCACTTATGATGTTAGACATGAAATTTCGGACAAATGTCTCCCCCCGTAAATACACCATCCCCGAGAATCTAACTCGGCTAATTTTAATCAATAACAATGTCCAACCCGGCCAAACTATCAACAATAATACCAACAAATCTTGCCAACAATGCCGACAATTAATCCAAGACACACTCTAACATTAATAATCCTTGCCATAATTCATCGGCAACTCATTCATATCCAAGCCAATCACATATAATCATGCCAAAACCAATGATACTACATTCAAGCATTATGCCAAAATTATTTCAACATGATTAAAGAATGCTTCAAACAATTTTTAAAATATTCCAATAACCCCATCAACATACCATATCACCCAAAACTTTCCAACTTCAATAAGAACATCAACAACCTAATTTTCTTTTTTTAAATTCAATTACAACAACTCAATAATTTGCATACTAGCAACATCATACTAACAACATCATTTTTCTTAAATGCAAGAACATTATGTTCAATTCACACCAACTTCTAAAATAACTCTACAACCACCACAATTTCACTAGAATCACCTAACTTTCATTATCGACACAACATCCACAACAACAACAACCAAACACTACATAAAATAATTAAATCATCTCTCCTACACATATATATACATACACGGCCACATCAAATATTCACACTTCCATGAATTTCTTCCACTTTCACATACTACAACATACATAATTGTCCATAACATATAAGAAAAGGCTCAAACCTTACTCTCTTTTTTTTCTTCTTTCTCAAGCTTGGCCGAATGGCCCTTTGGTTTTTCTCCTTCTTTTTTTTTTTCCAACTTCCAAATTGATGAATTAGTCATCTTTCCCCCATATATATATTTGGTCCCCTCTAATGATAATTAGGCATATGTCCCTAATAAAGTTAGAGCTTGAATTCATTTGGCCAAGTTTTGGGAGTGGGGTCCACGAAAAAGTGGCCCTTTTTCTTGAAATTTCTGAGAATTTCCTTTAATTCATGAAAATCATTTCCCTTAGTTCCAAATTTGCCCCTAGCCTTCCTCCATATTTCCAAAAGTCATATTGCAATTTCTTTGTATTTAGCCTTTCAATATTACCATAAACTCTTTTGTGAATTTCATGTTTACCATTAACCTTTCTCAATATTTCCACACTAATGACATCCACAATTAATGCTCATGAACAACTTGTGCATTAAACAAGATCACGATATAGCTTTGCCCTTAACTTCTTGCAACTATCTCGAATTATCCGAACGTACGAAATACGGGCTATAACATTTTCGAGGTGAAGTCGTGTGCACGCAGTACCCCTTTATGTTTTAAGCCTTTTTACCCTTAATGTGTACCCAACACAGGCTTCTAACTTACTCAAAAACACACCAGGTTCGTCTCAATAATGGTCTTATCTTATCACCATGTCGTCGTACTACACCTTTAAATTCATAACTATATATTCCCTTTTTGTTCCATATTCGTACTCATTTAATTACGTCTATCTTGGGTGCTTCCTTTAGTATTCCCTTACCATATTTCTCCGCCTATGTCCATCCTTCTTTTCTCGCGCACGAGGAATTTTATAATACCTCTATATCCTTCGGAAAATACTACTCCCCGCATAATCCCTTTCTCATTTTCAAAACATATTCTCGTTCATCCCTACTTGTTCTTATCATACCAATCATTTCCTAGCACTCATTCTACCTCGTTGCTCATCTTTCTATAGTTTGGTCTTTCACAGTTCCGTCACTGATATTACTCGTGTTCTTGGCTATACATGTCATAATCTATTACTTCACTGTTATCTCGCCCGCTTTTCTTTTCATCTCCTTCTTCCAATTAACCCCTTCTTTTTTTGTGCTCGCTATCATTTCCGTTATCTCATAATCTCTATTCTGAACTCTCCCTATAGAAGAACTTCATAAATCCCCCTTTTTTTTTTATCAATAGCTCACCTTTATACTTTAGTCACATAGATCACGTCATATCTTTTAGTCACTTCCTCGCTAGGCTTTGCTCATTTTCATAACAATCTCTTATTATATTCACATAATATCCTGTTCGTAATCAATCTTATAGTGTAACACTTCTTAACTTTTTACCCTTTCTGGTCAATCTTATCCTTAATATCTCACAAGTTTGTCTTATCAATACATTCATATCCGTCACAATTCTTTTTCCTCTGTACTCTTATCTTAATCATACTATTACTTCTTCTAACTATAAACTCGTCATAATTTATCCCTGCTTATCAATTCAGTCGGTACCTTAATATGGCACTCCATCAAGATTTGTCAGCCTTTTCTAAATCATCGCTTAGTATTACAAGCCCTTTCCAAATTCTTTTTACCATATCGATATCGTCCTCCTAATTACTATTACCATCAATTTAAAGCTTAACTTATCTCTCGAGGTCGGCCATACTGCAACTTAGTCAAATCTTATCATTATTGGCATGACCCGGCTTCTCAAGATATCTTGCAAACCTGTATTTCATTCTCTTTTTGTTTCTAGGAAAATTTGGGTAGAGTTTCCTCTGTATTTCTATATATCTCGTAATATATATATATAAATACCAACAATGCCTATATATATATATATATATATATATATACATATATCATATCATATCACAGCCACACAGGGCTCCCAATATCAATAATAGTACGGAAATGATGAACTTACCTCGTATATTCTTGTTCAACTCAAACTGCACCTGTTACACTTTCCTGTTTACTTTCCCCTTCAGTTTTCAACTTTGCATTTCGATCGTACTTCAATACCTTATTCGACATATACCTTTCGTACCTTTGCTTACCTGCGTGCTTTGTAACTTCCAATATCGTCAGTCACTTCCTTCTGTCGACGTCGTTCTTCTGCTGAAATCAAAGGTCAGTATGAGGAATCTCATTTTCTATGACTTGGCTCTATCGCACGATCTTAGATATGAAAGAAAGGTAACATCCTAAATGTCCTGTAACTTCCTGTTTATAGATGTGGTGCACAACACACCGATAAACAAGACTCTACTAGACACGGTCTGTAGACACTCCGAGGACGAACCGCTCTGATACCACTTTTGTCACGACCCAACCCCGTAGGCCGTGACTAGTGCCCGAGCTGGACACTCATACACACCCATTAATCAGAATCAGCAAACAGATAACTTATACATATACAAAGGTCAGAAGTCGTCTCCAAGGTGTCGCATGTACAAATATATATCACAGAAGCCAGCAAGGCTATCATAAGGCACAACGTCCCAAAATATATACAAACGCAAGCCGACAAGGCTGCCACGGCGAATGGGACCGCCCAAACATAAATCATACGAACACAAATCGAACGAGAATATTGCACAACCCACATATATGTCTACGCACCTCTAAGAGTAACAACAGAATCATATGACGGGACAGGGCCCCGCCGTACCCCTGAATAAACATATACATATGCAACGGAAGAGTCTGTACCAAAATATAGGCTCCGGAACAAAGGAGCACTCCAAGATAGCAGAATAGGTGTCCTAAGCTGGCGGATCACCAAAGTGGGCGTCTGTACCTGCGGGCATGAAACGCAGCCCCCGAAGAAAGGGGGTCAGTACGAAATATGTACTGAGTATGCAAAGCATGAAATACAGTAAACGGATCATAACCGAACAAGAAGTACAGTAAATAAGTACAATATGCAAAATACCAAAATATTTAGTTTCAAAACACAAATCATTCATGGGGCTCAGGGAACATGGTTGCCACCCCGTCATTTGGTGCCATAACACATCATACTCTAGAAGATTGCATATCTCCGTAACCCGGCATATCTCCATAACACATCACAACGCCATAACACATCATAACACACACGAATATATATACGGTACCGGCCCTCTTTGCGAGGGACTCGGTGAACCATAACACATCATACTCCGAAATATAGCATAGTGTGCACGACGAAATAACCGGCCCGGGACTCGGTGAAAGATATAACAAGAGGATGCACGAGCAAAGTCGTGAGTAACCATATGCATAAAAATCATCATTATAGACTCAATAAATAAGTAAGTAATCAATACTGGGGGGTCAGGATGATAGCCATATTAAGTTCTTCCAAAAAGTCGTTAGAACTATACAAAGGAAAGTCTCGGGGACCACGGACAAGTATCAAACCAATCCGGGCCCGCCTATGAAAGTTAGAGCCATTATTCGTTGTAGAACCTTCTACGAACATATCGAAGCGATCCGAGCCCGTCTATGAAAGTTGCGGACATTATTCGACATAGAACCCTTTAGGAACAAAAACTCTTTATGCAACATTTACTATTCAATCATACAAAAGACACAAGAACCATAGCTCGACTATATTAGGAATGCGAACATCAAGAAGTGAATAAGAATCGTAGACATGCTCGGATCTTAAGAATAGAGTTACCCCAAGGCTCGTATCATATCTTACTTACCTCTAAGACATGCCAAAAGAAAGAAAGGGTAAGCTTTACATACCTCGTCCGCTTCCTAAGCTAATCCGAACTTAAGTCTCGGGCTTCCCAAGATCTACAACAACGTCATTAGATACCAAACATTAGCTATAGGTACTTAGGAATTCAATCCCAAGTTAGCACTTTATTTACAGAAATTCGGGCAGCATTTTCCCTATAAATTCAACAAACCCCGAGAATTCAACTCGGCCAAATCATCAACAACAATACCAACAATCATATTAACAACATTAACAATTAATTCAAAATGTATTCTAGCGTTAGTAACTCTTTTCTACATAATTCGACAACATTCCATTTATATTCAAATCAACCATATACAATCAAACCAACGCCAATACTCACACATTCAAGTACTAATCCGAAACCATTCAAACAAGACTCAAGAACACTTCAAACAACCCAACCAACATACCACTCCACCCGAAACCTCCCCAAACTCAATAAGAACAACAACAACACATTCCTCTCTTCCAAATTCATGAACTATACCAACAATCCACACGTTAACAACATCATTCTCATAAATACAAGAAACTATATTAAAATCACATTAGCTTCTAAAACAGCCCGTCAATTACAATCAACACAACACAAGTTTTAATGACACTTAGTCCACCAATTACACGAGATCAACAACATAACACATTATCTCAATCCTCAATCCCTCAATTCAACAAGAACAACCCACTAAACAAATACAACTTCATCTCTAATCATCAAATTCCCTTTACTTTCATCATTTGATTCATGACAACAACAACAATACTAATTAAAATTTGCTCACAACCTCTAGCTTAAAATAGCCCCCACGGCCCAAACAAAGCTTCAACATCAACCCACACAATTTTTTGCATTCAATTCCACATCCACCAATTCATACCAAGATTAATCATTTCCAAAACATGGAAAAGGGAATGGAATCTTACCTTAGAAGCCAAGCTCTTAAAGTCAACATGTAACCTCTTCAAGAACAGCCATGGCCGTGAGTTGCCATGGCTGTTGTGATCTCCATCTTTTTCCTTCAATTAGCCATGAAATCCCTCAATTTAATTATGCAGAAAGGAAGGGAGAGGGGCTGACCAAGAGCCCCTTAAAGGGCTGAATTTTCTGGAAATTTTTGGAACATTTTTGTGCTGAAAAAATGAGGTTTCTGTCCCTTTAAAAAAAAATGCCAAAGTCGGTTTCACTGTAGCGGTACTGCAGGAATGCTGTTTCTGCGTCGATAGTTCAGTTTGTAACGTCTATAATTCTCTACTCCGATGTCCTATCAATGAACGGTTTGTTGCATTACAAACTAGACTCGACGAACTTCATTTTAGGCTTTTAAAACACCTTAAAACTCCACATATACTATGAGATATGCGCCTCCAAAGTTGACTAAAAATCCGCCCAACATTTCCCAAATTTTCGTCGAGCTTATTTTCTTCACTCTACTCGATCTCGAAATATTTTGAAACTCTCCATACATGATATTTGTCATTCATTATACTAATGACGGCCATGTTCTCGTGTTTCAAAATACTCTTTCCCGATTACGACTTACGAGGTCGTAATTCACCCTTTTTCTTCGTTGTTACGTACTTTCCATGGTTTGTGCCTTTCAAAACATCATGGGACGTCTCCGACACTCCATTACTACGATGAGGCACATGTCATACTTATGCTCTGAAAACGCGGGGCATAACATATATCACCCTGGAAAGGCAAATATTGTGGCTGATGCCCTTAGCCGCAGATCTATGGGAAGCTTATGTGATGTACAATCAGAGAAAGGAGAAACGACTCGTGTGCTCCAGTAGTTAGCTAGCCTAGGAGTTCGAGTAGTGGACTCAGGCAGCAGGGGAACCCCCATTCAGAATTCAGCACTTTCGTCGCTAGTAGTGGAAGTGAAAGAGCGACAATACGAAGATTCCATGCTAGTGCAGTACAGAGATACACTCTCTCAGAAAGAGGAGTCATCGTTTGAGATTACAGGAGACGGAGTTCTCCGATGTCGAGGCAGGTTATGTGTTCCTAATGTGGCAGGTTTGCGCCACCAAATATTAAGAGAAGCTCATTTTTCCCGTTATTCTATCCACCCCGGAGCAACGAAAATGTTTAATGATCTTAAATCCATGTATTGGTGGAATGGGATGAAGAAAGATATAGCAAAATTTGTAGCTCAATGTCCCAACTATCAACAAGTGAAAATCGAGCACCAAAAGTCGGGCGGAATGTTGCAAGCTATAGAAATTCCAACTTGGAAGTGGGAAGTGATTAACATGGACTTTATTACAGGTTTACCCCGTTCTCGACGTAAGTATGATTTCATATGGGTGATTGTGGATAGAATCACCAAGTCGCCATTTCTTGCCGCCGAATGACGTATGTAGCGAAGATTATGCAAAGCTCTATGTTAAAGAGAGATAGTGCGACTTCATAGTGTTCCAAAGATCTATTATCTCCGATAGAGGTACTCGATTTGACGGACTAATTTCTGGAAGTCCTTCCAAGAGGGTTTGGGGACTCATGTGAGCCTTAGCACGGCATTTCATCCACAGACTGATGGAAAAGCTGAACGTATCATTCAGACTCTTGAGGATATGTTACGAGCATGTATGATAGATTTCGGTGAAAATTGGGATGATCATTTGCCACTCATTGAATTCGCTTATAATAATAGCTATCATTCTAGCATTCAAATGGCACCGTATGAAGCTTTATATGGGCGAAAGTGTAGATCCCCAATTGGGTGGTTTGAAACAGGAGAGTCTAAACTGATAGGGCCGGATTTGGTCCAACAAGCCATAGAGAAATTCAAGCTCATACAAGATCGATTGTTAGCAGCCCAAAGCCGTCAAAAGTCCTATGCGGATAATCGCCGAAGGGACCTAGAGTTCCAAGTTAAAGATTGGGTATTCTTGAAAGTGTCGCCAATGAAAGGCGTCATGAGATTTAGCAAAAAGGGGAAACTTAGTCCCCGGTATATTGGGCCTTATGAAGTTGTGCACAAAATAGGCAAAGTAGCTTACGAATTAGATTTACCTCCTGATTTGGAGTCAGTTCATCCAGTGTTCCATGTCTCGATGCTACGTAAATGTGTTGAAGATCCTACTAGGATCGTCCCATTAAATGATGTTCAAGTAACGGAAAAGTTAGCTTATGATGAAAAACCCATTGCCATATTAGATAGGCAAGTACAGCGGCTTAGAAATAAAGAAGTGGCCTCAGTTAAAGTTTTGTGGAGAAATAATAATCGAGAAGAAATGACATGGGAAGCGGAAGGGAGCATGAAATCCAAATACCCGCACCTATTTCAGCACCCAGAAGAGGGCCAAGATGAGACGTCAAGATCATACGGTATGTATGCTTTCCTTTTATGTATTTGGGTCGCGTGTGGTCAAATTATATTGCTATTATGTTGTGGGCCTGTGAGGCTTGATATTATGGGTTTTTGTGACAGGATGGTAGCGCCATATTATAGGGGAAACTCTGGCGAAATTTTTGTAGAATCCCCGAGTGCTTAACATTCGAGGACGAATGTTCTTAAGGGGGGAAGAATGTTACACCTCGAAAAATTTTCCGTTGATGCACAGTGAGTAGGCTAATGAGGAATACGAAGTATACGATGTTTCAATAAGTAAGAAATAGCATTTGATGATTGTAAATAAGATTTGAAAGACATTCGATGTTAGACGAGAAAGTTGCCAAGAGAAGGCCATGTATACGATAAGTATCGGAAAGGATTTATGAGTAGTAAGTTAATGACAACTTAATGATGTGTTGGGGAAGAGTTATAATGCCCCTTAGATTGTTAATGAAGTGATAAACAAGTGCTAAGAAGGTTCCATAAGGATTGGAGATCAAACGAGACGACGGGATCGAACTTGGTGAAGCAGTGAGTTCCACGGCTGGGTTCCACGGCCAGCAGTGTGTTCCACGGACCGTGGATGGGTCCGTGGAACTGCCAGTAGAGAAGCCAACTGGCTGGTCCTGAACCACGACCAGCTTCACGGACGGTACTGGGTTTCACGGACCGTGGAACAATCCGTAGAACACCCGACGGGCGAAATGTTTCAAGTCTTTAAATGTGTTTCCAACTTCATTATTTCATTCCCAACATCTCTCCACTTCTCTCTAAGACTTCTAGGGCATCATATATATTTCAAGAACAAGAATCCAAAGGAAATCAAAGGTTCTTATCATCAAAACAAGTTGAATCAAAGTAAGAGAAACCCATTAAAGTTCATCAAAAGCAAAGAATTCAAGTGAAGGAAAATCTAGGGTTTTGCTCAAGTGAGGTATATGCCACCAAGGTTCAATCCTACACCATCTAAGGTAAGTTTTATGATGTTTCCATGTTGTTTAAAGTATTTGGAAGTTGAAACACTTGGATTACAAAAGAATATAAGAAATGGGTCATGAATGTGTGAATAGTAGCACTTTTGAGTAAACGTTTGGAACGAGTGATGATTCTTGATGCTTTATGAATATAATCATGTTATAAATGCTATTGAGAGTGTGGAAAATGACATTGTATGTGAATGAACGTATTGTCGAGTTATGACTATGAATATGGAAAATTGAAGTGAATTGTGAAGTAAGAGTAATGTAGATGACTAAAGGCTATTGTGATGATATTGTGAATGTTGTTATTGATGTTTGGGAGTTGATATGTAATACGAGGGAAGTCGTATAAATAAAGGAGATGCTGTCCGATTTTCTCTAGAATTAGTCATGAATGCTAAATGCTATCCATCATCTAATATGAGTATGCACTTCAATGAAGGTAGAAACGTGAGCCTTGAAGAGGAACGCACAAGTGATAGAATAGTTGCACGGAAAGGTATGTAAGGCTAACCTTCTTTCATAAGGCATGGTTCTTTGGCCAAATGTTCATCTTCTTATGAGTTCATGATACTCTCTAATGATCCTAGCTCGAGAAGCTATTAAGCTAATGATGCTCAAATGATATGATTGTGCTAAGTTCCTTATACGACGAGTAATACTCTAAGGATAGAAGGTAATGAATGACGATAGTAAAAAGGCTAAAGATAGATATGAGCTTATATGTATGTGTGCCCATGAGAGGCTATTGTGAACCCCGAGCTTATATGGCCGGGTAGAATATGATAAATATGTATATCTATATATATGTGTGCCCATAAGAGGCTCTTGTGAACCCCGAGCTTATATGGCCGGGTATATATATATATATATATATATATATATAACATATATACACACCATGGTAGGGCGGTATAATAATATATATATATATATATATAACGAGCCTTGGTAGGGCCGGAGTACGAACAACCCCGAGCCTTGGTAGGGTACCTATGGTAGTACGTGAAACACCGAACCTTCGTGGTCGGGTACGCTATCTAAAAGTTATGTATATGACATCTATATGAGTACGATTATGCTATGTATATGACATCTATATGAGTACGAATAAGCTATGTATATGACATCTATATGAGTACGACTATGCTATGTATATGACATCAATTAGAGTACGAATATGTTAAGACCATGTAAGTGCCAAGTAAGGGCTATGTATATGATATGAGCATGAGTATGAAAGGAGATATGAATACGAATACGAAAATAGATACGAAAGGTAAATGAGCAAGGATATGAATGTATGTACGCGAATACGCAATAGAAATGGAACGTCCCTATGGAAAGCAGGTAAGTGCTATGATGATGATGTTATTATCTCCCATCCTATGTTATTTCATATGTTGTCCATTATGCTTTCATATTGATATTGATCATGCTTTACATACTCAGTACATTCTTCGTACTGACGTCCTTTTGTTGTGGACGCTGCGTCATGCCCGCAGGTGGCCAGAGAGACAGATTTGATCCATAGCTGTATTATCTCAGGGACTACATAGCGGAGCTCCATTTCATTCGGAGCTACAGCTTTTGGTATAGATTCTTTTGTGTATATATTCATGGGCACGGCGGGGTCCTGTCCCGCCCATATGTTATGATATGATGTACCCTTCTTAGAGGCTCGTAGACATTGTGTATATGGTTAGATATGTTCGGCCTTGTCGGCCTATATTTTGGGATGTTGTTTGGATCGCCTTGTCGGCGCATGTACATTTATATGGGCATAGATGTTATTGATGATATAGATATGTTGTTGCCCGATGAGATTAGAATGATGATGAATGAAAAGTATGATATAATCATGTGGCTCACCTAGAATGTGATGAAAGTGTGTTAAGGAGTGCCCGGGTGGGCTAGCACGGGGTGCTCGTCGCGGCCCTCAGGTTGGGTCCTGATACATCTCTGGGCTGTGTGTAGAGTGACTGGTATATGGACTTCGTAGGTCCTCCATCGGTCATGACTACCGAGACGTGCAGGATTTCCGTCTGCAGCATGTGTGTATGGTTTGTGACATTGGCCATTACATTGCACACATTCTCATTCATGTGCACTACATTACCTCATTGTGATTTCCTTATTATATGTTCCTTGGTTATGTAATGCTCATTAAAGTTTTGTTAAGTTACGTGGGGGGATTCTTGGTAAGGAAGACTTATATTGAGGATTAGAAATATGACTTAGGATATGAATTGAACAAAGCAAGACCTTCCTTGATATGAGTTTGAATAGGTTATGCGTGTATCAATTTGTATTTAAGACACTAATGGACAGAGGATTAGAAAGTTGTATCTAGACCCCTGATCTGAGACAATTGCTATATTGTAACTAATTGTGGTGGACCGTTATCTGATCATGCCTATTAATTGTTTGATTGCCTACATTCTTATCTGTTGACTTCTATCTGTCATGTATGTTTTTCTAATCCTTGACAGCCTATGATGCTTACTAGTACGTGTGCTACGCTGAAACTACTCTTGCTACACTCTATTTGGGGTGTAGAGTTGCTACATATAGTGTTCGAGATGTCATTAGCCTCCGAAGATCTCATGGTGTCCACTCCAAAGCTTTCTGTTAACTTTCATTCTAAGCAGAGATTGTACTTTGATTGTATTGTACTTCATTTGAGTTGTAAATCTTAGAAGCTCTTGTACGAGTCTAGACCTGGTTTTGGAAAACTGTTATTTAATAAACTATTTCTTTTGTTATCTTTCTCTCTCAAAATGATGTTTTGGAAAATGGCTAGTTAATTATTATTGTTATTTTGGTGCAATTGAGAAATTATTAGGAAGGATTCGCCTACCAGGTGGGATTGGGTAGGTGCCCGCACGATTCGTGTTTTGGCTCGTGGCAAGCATGCAGCACAGATAATAAGGAAAGTGGCCCCTAGGTGGGCTTAGGTAGGAAATTACGCCACACTGCAAGTGGAAGAATATGGATACTCTGGGATCATCAAACTATTGACTGTAATATAGTTGATATGTCTGAGCAGTTCATTCATACTTCAATCATTCTTAGACCTCTTAATGTTAGTTTTTTCTATACAGTTATATATGGGATACATACAGTGAAAGATAAAAGGAGATTTTGGTGGAACTCAAAGATATACACGATGTGGCGCTAGAACCTTGGTTGGCAATGGGAGATTTTAATGCTATAATGAATAAAGAGGGTAGATCGATTGGTCCTAGTGCATGAGGAAAAAGTGAGAGACTTCAACTCCTTCCTAGATATGCAGGTATACAGCCCTTAAGACCATTGGCAGGAAGTTTAATTGGACCAATGGCCATATATACAGTAAAATAGACTAGCCAGAGGTGAATGCTTAGTGGATGTTGTGGATGTCTTTATTAGATGTTTTGATGATGGATCCTAGGTGCTCTGATCACTCCCGTCTAAGTATGTTGATTGAACGAAGGATGATAAGAGACCTAGACCATAAGTTCCTAAACTTAGAAGTGGTGGAAAAAGCTTAGGGTAGTGTAAATGATATTGTTCTGATGGCTGAGGGTGTGGAAGAAACTGAAAGCTATAAAAGATGATATGATGATACTCAATACAACTGAATATCATAGGGTGGAGGACAAAATCAGAGCATACATACAAGAACTCTTGGATATCCAGGAGAATATGAGACAAAGAATGACAACCAGAAGTTATGGTCCTAGCTGAAAAAACTATCAAGCAAAACCTGGTAAAGTGGCTCAAGGTTGAAGAGAGTATTATCATGAATAAATCAAGGATATAGTGGCTACAATTGGGGGATGAAAACACTGCATATTTCTTTGTAAGTTTGAAGAGCAGGAATGCACATAACAAAGTTAATTGTCTAACCACTGGTTGTGTAGATATAATAACTATTGTAGAGGGTATTACTAGGGAAGTGACAGACTTTAATCAACAACTTTTGGGATCAGCTGCACATCAACATCCCAAAATAAACCCTACAGCGGTGAAAGTGGGTGCAGTGCTAACAAGAGATCAATAATTGCAGCTCAATAAACCTATTACTAGGCTGGAGGTTTTGTTAGCCTTGAAGGATATGAAGGACTATAAGGCCACAGGATCTGATGGTTGCAATGCTCTCTTCTTTAAGAGAGCATGCCCTGTAATTGGTACTGAAGCCACTACGATGCCCTCAAGTTCTTCTAGTCATGAATAATCTACAAAGAAATTAACTGCTATATTAGTTCATATCTTTAAATGGACATACGTGGCAACCAAGGATCAAATCAGCCTGATCAAATGGGTTGAAAAATTGTGCCTAGAAAGCTAAGGTCATATGTGAAGGAAATATCAGTTTCTCCAACCTCGAATTTCATTTCGGTCACGCAACTTACTTGAAGAACCGGATATTCAATACACAGGCCCAAAGAGTGGTAGTTATATATGGTCACGTACATCGATATTCAAGGGATCACTAATTATCCCATTTCTGGTATCCACGATCCTCTCACCCACAACCCCTCCGACATGCCTAGGGTTGGGAGTTAATTATCTAAGTCAATGGGATGTTTAACCCCCCCCCCCCTTCCCCCCGCGCTCCAATCCCTAATTTGTACACTTCTACTTGTTTTTACTTTCATTACATTGAGCTTGTTGTTTACGTGCATTTGCTTGTGGTTTTTGGAGACATTCTCTTTCATCGTTTGGAGATTGAATAATCTTTCTTATATCTGTTTAACTACTTATTTTCATTATTAGAATTGTTTCATTTACTGTAAATAATTCGTCATCATTTCAAGCCTCACATCGAAGATTTTCAGAACTAACTTGGATTAATTTCGTTGCTAAAGACCCCAATCAAACAAATTTAATGGGTTATCCTAATAAACGAATGTTAGGCTAAACTGTTTAACTCCTACCGTTCGTCCTTGACAATATTAATTATCCCAAGTTATTTTAAATTATTCGTTGATTTTGTGTTTGCACAAAACACTATGGCTGACGAACAGCATTTGGTTGCATTTCAAACTGCTGCTAAGACACGTAAGGCTGCTGAACTCAAAACTGGATAGTATGATGTCCTCCACGGCTACGTGGGATTTTTCCCACAACCCAAGACCGCTCTTAATGTAGGCATCAAACCAATGCGCTGGGATGTTCTCGTGTAATGGGCATCCCCCGAAATTCGAGTGCTCTAGGCAACTCTGGTGTTGGAGCAGTGACTCAAGAGCAGTATCTGGGATGGTCACCACTGATTAGCCTCTAGTCTTGATAGACGTATTCATAAAATCACATACCGGGGCACAACCGGTGGAGAAACGAATGGAAGCTATTTTTGCTATAAAACAGAGACCGAACAAACTACTCCACGAGTTTGTGCACAGGTTTCAGAGAGAAAAGATATTGCTGTCTAGAGTTTCGGGCAACTAGGTGGCAACGGTCTTCACCAAAAATCTTAATATTGAAAGTTCTCATGCTACCAGAAAGTTCATGGAGAGTTTGAGGGAATTCCATCCCACTATATGGAACGATGTGTATGATTGGTACAACACCAAACTCCAGGTCGAAGAGGACCGTTCCTCAATGGTTGTCATCTCAAGAAGGACCACTATCCAATATGAGAACTATCTATTACATCCGTCCAGATGCCCAGGGCCAAAGAGCAGGTCGTTTCTATCCAATATGAGAACTACCTATTACATCCGTCCGTATGCCCAGGGCCAAAGAGCAGGAACGTAGCAAATTGCTACGACCCATACCGGACGGCATCACACCAGGGATTTTGTAAGACAAAGGATTCAGGCCGGACTAACCCGGCATCTGGTCTGAAGGGAAGTATTGAACCTACTCGAAAACCCAAGGGGTAGGGCCGGTAAGGATCGAGTAACATTTCGTGATTTGCATGTCCGAGTTGCATGCGTATATAAAGACTTTAGGCGATAAGAACTAGTGGCCGAAGGGGATGAGATCAGAGCCTGGGAAGAGAAATCAACAATATTGGTGTGAATATCGTAATGATCATGGGCACACGACAAAAAATAATCGAGGAATGTAGCTAGAAGTAGCCCTCTTACAGAATCTGGGTTACCTCCGAGAATTCCTTAACGACAAAGGGAAGCAAGTGTCTTCAAAGGACTGGACTGACGATGACCTCCTCGGCCTATTTCTTTGAAGAAAGTCGTCAATGTTATAACTGGAGAGCCATGATGAATGGGGTATCCACACAAGTCCGTTAAAATCCTGTCACTCGGAGCAAAAGATTTTGTCATATGATTGATGACGTCACCTTCGATGAAAAGGATACAGATGGCGTAACATTCCCTCATGTTGACACATTGGTAAGGTGAACCCATTAAACCCATAACTTGTTCTTCTTTTGGCATAGATTCTAGAGTAGTGTAGTAACTGATGTTTGTTCCTGGGCCCTATCTCTGTTAAGTTTAATCCTCGTGCAATTTTAGGTTTATGCAATAAGTGCTATTCTGGATAGATCTACTCCTCATGTCCATAGGAGTCTTCTGAATAATGATTCTCTAATCTTAGAGGTCGTTTGATTGGTGGAACAAGGATAATAATTCTAAGATAAAATGTGAAATTAATTTATCCTGCGTTGGTTATGGGTATTAATTAGTCCCATGATTATTTTATCCCATATTTTGTAATAAAATAATGGGATTAACTATCCCATATAGAAGGTTTAATAACTAATCCCATGAGATATAGCCTTGTCTATCTCATCCCACCAACCAAACGACTAATTGCTTTTGGTAATACAAGGATTTGTGACCAAAAGGCCTGTATAGAGAAAAAGACACTATTAATGAGTTGGACTTTGGCAGCGCAAGAGAGGAACTGAGTAATTCTATTTGTCACTCTACCAAAAATTTTCTCAATCAAAGGTCTACACTAAGTGATAGGCAGTCTTATAGAGCTTGGTGGAACATCTATCTGAATGGTAGATCACCCTCTGGAATTGCTTGAAGCATCTAAATTTCCAGAATATGTTGGGACTAGTGAATATACGCTTCCAATATATACAGAATCATTCATAGCATTAACAATTAAGACTTGCTGCATTGGAAAAATTGCTTGAAGCACATTGAGTAGCTGCTAGCTCAATGATAGATTATGTTAGATTATGAGCTTAAAATGAAGTTTTTATGGTTTGAATGAAGGGTGATATAAGAAAGAATTCATTGAAGAACCAGATATCCAAACAGATCTCTAAAGGATTTAGTGAGGTAGTCACATCAACTAAGGAGCTGCTCAAAGTAACTTATCCTTACTATCACGCAACTGGAGACTGCAAAAGCTATATCGTGCCGACGTTAAAGAAGACGGAATATTGACTAATTCCTATTCGATGAAGAGTTGTATTTCACTTTATGGTATTATTTCCATAAAGTAGCATAAGTTGATAAACATGTAATTAGCATTGAAGTAGAAGACTTTGTCGACACGCATACAAGGAAAAAAGGAAGATCCAAGTCAAACAAGGCTTGGTTTTCGGGTGTAATTAATGAAGTCAAAACTTGGTTGGATTCAATGGTGGTAACTACTTCTATATACTCACATCTAAATCAAGCTTTGGAGCTTAACCACAACCAAAAATCACAACATTCTAATGAGGGAGTAGCGTTAGCACAGTCAACACTTTGTCTTAGAGAGTGGACTTCCAGACGACGAAGAACTTGAGCTTAACATGAATTATCATTAAGTTCCTTAGTTTTCATAGTTAGATATTGTTGTGGTTCCATCAATTTACCTTTACAAGTATTGTGTAATAGGTGTTCGTTGGTTAACTTGTTGTTATATACGGACTGTTCAAGGAATAGGTCCCTAGGTTATTGGTAACCTTTGCAAGGCTCCTAACTTAGTAGAGAATAGATTTAGGTAAATCCTATAAGATATAGGTTGTGGTTTTCTACTCCCTTGAGCAAGAAGTTTTCCACGTAAAAATTCTTGTGTTGATTTATATCCCGCTGCATTACCTTCTTACGCAAAGGGATCTAAGAGCCAAATTCGTAGAGTACATGAGAGTAGCCCGATTCTAACAAGTAGTATCAAAGTTAGACCTTTCTAAAAAGGTCAATACCTTGAAAGATGCGCACCTTCTACAATACAAGAATAACAATCAACAATAAGACTACCATTCTAATAGTGCAAAGAAAAAAGTAAAAGCTTTGAAAAAGCGAGTGCCCTAGTGCATAAAAATGATAAGGATATCTCTGATGAAGCAATATCCAAGAGACATATCAAAAGGGTCCTAAACTAACTTAGAAAGATATTGCAGAAATTTGACAATGAAGAAGATACATCAGAGATGTTACACCCTGGAAAATTTTGCGCTACCTAGACTGTAGACAGCTTAGTGTAAGCCCGAACAAGAGTAAAGTCATGTGAGGATTAAGGAGAAAGTTTATATTATAAGAGTGAATAATGGCATATATATGATATGTGGAGACCAGATGGGGTGAATCGGTTCATATGTCACTTGCCGAAAAGCCCCCGTTGCTGTAAGCCAAGTGGGGCCCACACACTGGAGTTTTATAAAGGACATGTGAAGATAAATATGAGTATTATATGGAAAGTTTAGCAAGTCCTAAGAAGGACCCATAAGCCAAATATGGGTATAAGCCCTCCAAAAGGACGATTTAAGGAAACATTTTCGGATGATCTGACTTGGAGGGGCCAAAACGGCATTATAAGTTTAGAATTTGGAAAAACAACAAGAACTAAAGTTGTAGATATTTGAAAGAGATTTCCAACCATAGGTTGTGGGCCCTTACACGACATTGGAATCAAAATTTATGACCCTTTTACTGAACGAACACGCAGGCAGTGGAATAAGCCAGCGTGAACGCGCTGACCATTTTCTAGGTCGGTGCAACCCGAGCCTAGAAGCTTATAAAAGGGGCCTTACCCCCTTAAATAGAAACCAAACACCCTCTAAGCTTCCACAAACCTCTAGAAACTTCCACCAACTTCCACTCATCAATTTTCACGCAAATCAAAGTATAATTTCCAAATCCCGATCCAGACGGCGCATAGTTGCGATTACAAAAATTGTGTATTGAGGCGTCGTTGCTTAAGCTCAAGGTGTAGGAGTAAAGATATAGCATTATTATCGAGATAAAGGTATGAATCTCTTGTTATTAACGTTAATCTTGGTTTAATTACGGAGAAGGAGTTATTAAATTGTTGTAAATTAATTCTGTTGGTAGAAATATGGGACAAACACCATATGGGCTGTTATATGGAATAATTTGATATGGGAAATGATGCTATTAATGTTGGTATTGTTATTGTTGTGTTGGTTGTTGAATTGAGAATTCGGGCTAGGCATATAAACAGGGGAGATCTTTTAGATTTTCGACGAAATATAGAATGGTTTGATTTGAAGCTTGGAATAAGTGTGCGATAAAGAGGCTAATGTTAGTGTAAATCCTCTTAAATGTAGACTTGCGAGCTCGGACGAATAAGCGTAGCTAATAGGAGGTTGAACAGGTATATTAAGGCTCGTCCCTTTCTTTCAAAGGCATGATTCCTATGTTATGATTCCATAAATGTTTCCATAACCGCCTTGTTTTCAAAACCTCAAAGTTCATGACTCTTAAAGCCTCTTATGATGTTAAATGGAATATGTTCTATGATGATTGTGACGATGATGATGATGATCCTCTTCTTTTGAAACTCCGAAGCTATGATTTGAAGGCATTATGAGACTATTGAGCCATTCCATGAATCCCTTAACCGTTCTTATTGTTGATGGTCTCACCTCATGTTACTCATTCCTTCGAGGTGAGATATAACGATGATAACGATTCTATTTCCAGTGCTACCTAATTTCATGATTCTCGAGACTCCTGTGACATCGTCAATTTTATCTTGCGATGGTTGATCCTTCAAGGATTGATATGATGATAATGGTAATGCTAATGATGATGTTGATTTCATTTATGTATTTTTATGTGTATGTATGTATGTATGTATGCAGTGCATCCCACTGATCAGCTGGGGATATCATCGAGTCCCGAAAGGGCCGAGTAAGATAAAATCGAGTCCCGAAAGGGCCGAGTAAGATAACATCGAGTCCCGAAAGGGCCGAGTAAGATAACACCATGTAAGATGCTATATATATATATATATATATATATATATATATATATATATATATATATATATGTATATGTATATTACCGCGCCTTAACGGCCAGACGAGATATTATTTATAGATATGTATGGAAAAGTCTTTTTTTTAAAAAGCTAAGCATCCACGACATTCGCCTTAAAAGGGCATTCAGAGGCACATGTTGACTTTTTATATATTACTTTATCTTCATGCGTTCATTGTATTATTTTCCATGTTCGGTACCTCTTTCTATGTTACTATTCATGCCTTACATACTCAGTACATTGTTCGTACTGACGTCCCTTCTTGTGGACGCTGCGTTCATGCCCGCAGGTGTAGATAGATGAGACAAGGATCTTCCATAATAACAGTCGCCTTCGGGTACCGATTCGATTGGTGAGCTCCATCTCTCTCCTGGAGCATAATCGCGAGTCTATATATATATATATATATATATATATATATATATATATATATATATATATATATATATATATATATGGTATGATTTTGTCCCGACTTGTATACTCTTGTATATGTTCATAGAGGCTTTGCGTACGGTTCCCCGTGTACACCTTAGTCATAGTGTGACGATAGTAATGTTGGCATCATGGGTCCAATGTACATATACTTATGCATGATATTATGTTCGTATTTAGCCTCTCGATCCTATTGTTTCCATTTGAGACACGAAGGATGTAAGTTACAAGTTGGTTCGCTCGGTTTCCGTAAGGTGCCGGGTGCCAATCACGCCCTACCAAGGGTGGGGTGTGATAAGAGACTCATCAAATCAACACAGAACAGCTCTTAACAGATAGCATCGATGCTCCTGAACTAATGGTCAATTCAGACATTAAGATCCACCAGTACAGAACACAAAAATGAGTATCAGACCACAATAAAAGATCAATATTTTAATCAGATTAAGTTTTTAGAGCTCTTATACATGTTCATGAAAATGCTTCCTGAGTGGCCATGAGTTTGTTATTGATCAAATGCATTGGATCTCATTGACACACTTATTTTTTATGATGTCAAAAGGGGGAAGATCCAGTTTATATACACATTAGGTGCCAACATCAGATATATCAGGCACAGACACTACATTGACCACAAGAAGATTGAAGTTGGTCTAAGATGTTAGATTAATTGAAAGATGCACATATCACAGTTGTCAATTAGATGTTTTATTGTAAAGGAACAGGTTCTTACTTATAAAAGAATTCAGTCCTACTAGAGATTACTCATTGTAAAGGCATAGGATAAGGTTGGAACATAATGCCTTGAGCTTAAGAACCTTGTCCTCACACACATATCATCAGAGACATATATCTCTTACAAGTTGCATATAAGCTAGCCTCATAAAGGGTTGGAAAGAGTGGAAGGTTAGTCCCAGAGTGAGATTACGCATGCCATAAAAATCCTTGCCTAGTCTTGTGGGTGAACTACTGCAAGCTTACAAACCTCGTGTAGTGAACCTTAGTTTTATTAACACGAAGTTGCAGTGTTAGAACAACATGAAGCTAGTTCTAAGGGGGATGATTGTGAACATAGAAGCACAACCCAAGAGGAAAGATTTGATGTAGGGCTAAAGAAGATTGAAGAAAGCAGATCAAAGGGACCATGAAGATGTATGAAACTGCTATGTGTTTGTCATCATCAAAAAGGGGGAACTTGTTGAGTAGTTGTTGGCTCAATGATAGATTATGAGCTTAAAATGATGCTTTGATGATTTGACAAACAATGTACTGAATGACAATCAAGGGAGACATAAGGAAGGATTCATTGAAGAACTAGATATCCAAACAGATATCCAAAGGATTCAGTGAAAGAGTCATATTGTCATGACCCAAATCACGAGTTATGATGGCATTTGCACTATCCCCCGTGGTAGGAAAACCATTCCCAAACATTAACCTTTTTAAGACACATGTGCGGAAATTAAATACATTGAAATATAAATTAATATCAAAATAATGTAACCAAATGCGGAAAGAAAGACTTTTATTATAAAACTTCCCAAAATCTGGTCTTAACTTGTACAAAAGCTTCTATAAGGAATTACAAAACTTGAAATGACATACAGACTCCAAATGAAAGTAAAAAATGTCAATAGGAATAGAATGGACAGAATAAATATAAAGAGACTCCGGGCTGCAGGCCCGGCTAGTAGCACACCCGAACACCTTTAATGATATCCTCGGGCTCTAACACGAAGTCTCGTATACAAACCTGAAATCAACTTACACTCCACAAAGAGTGTAGCAAGAGTAGTATGAGCACAACACTAGTACTCATAGGTATCATAGGCCAACAACGATTAGCTAACGCATATAAATGGCAGAGATTAATAGGTAGAGCATATAGGCAATCAAGTATAGAAACTAAGTACATTATTTCACGACTCATAAAAGCATAAGAATTCTCAATGTTCTCAGATCATGGGCCTAGAAGCAATTTCTAATCCTCAATTCTGTCACATTCAAAGCCAGTACCATTCAAGCAAGCAAACACTTAAGTAACTCCCCAACCAAGGATCCAATGAGATAATGTACAAAAATGATAACCAGAAAAGTCTTACAGTAATGGTAGTCACAATGGATCGCAGTAACTCAAGTCATAAGCCTAGTGGAGCCACAAGTCCGTCAAGTCATTAAATAAGCCCTCGCAACAAACAACTCAATAAATCAACAACTGCGAATCAATAAAAACTGTGCAATGCGATGACATGGAATGAGAGAATGTAATGATATGCAATGCCCGCCAGGCTTCCTCTCTGTACCGTACACACATGCTAAGGACAATGTCACAATAGTCATGACCCATCGGGGACCCGTGAAGTCCATGTGCCACGCTCGCTCCAGTATGTACCTCAGATCACGAGCACTCTCTTTTGCTTTGGTATGTAACCTCAGCTCACGGGCACTCTCTCTCGTTTACGCTCTCCTACAAAGACCTCGGAGGCTCCACTCTCTCAAATATCATCATTTCAATGCAATCATGATAGGTCAAATACAAATGAGATATAGAAGGCATGCTATGCATAATTTAACCTCCTAAGTAACATAAATATAGTATCTATAATAATTGCCATGAATGCAAAACATAATCCGACTTATCAGTATCAACCCATCCACAATTCATAAGATTAATGAGATAAGTGAGATATCAAGAACCAGAGACATTCACATCAATACATGGAAAAAACAAGCATGGCCGCAAGCCCACGTCAATTATAGGAAAGTCACAAGTATGGCGATAAGCCCACGCCAATTATAGGAAAATCATAGACAGGCGACTAATCATATCACAACTTATCATTTAAGCTCCTTCTTTAATCATGAAGTACAACATAGAATCAAGAAATAGTGCATACTAATCCTAGTCACAAACACAAGAAATTATGGATAGAAGCCCATATAACAGCTGACAATACCAACCTAGTTAGAATTCAACTCCACGCCATGCCCGAAGGCCTAATCATGCTATCTCCATCAACAGCTACTATCTACTTACGTGTTCCTAATCAAAGTCTAAACTCAAGTAAGCCGTAACATACCTCAGTGCCAAGCAGGTGCCACGAACTAAAGTGACCCCAAGCCCACAAGGGCAAAACCAAAACTTTATTAGAAAATTATTTTACCCAAAGTCTAAACAATAACCACCCTAAGTTTCATGCAAATATAATCCCAGATGAGCATCAATTTTATCAATTTCTCAAAACTCCCAATATTGGAGAGAACCCATTAACTAATCCATTGAAAAATCTGTTTGAAATTAAATTTTGAGTTTAGAAATAGTTTATTCAAGCTTAATAAACTACAGACTAGGAAATCCTTCCAAATATATCCGTGATTAGTTAAGAAAAACCATATTCTGGCCTAGGGTTTATAAGTCACAAAAACCCTCTTTCAAAACAAGTTTTCCATTAAGGAAAATGTCACGACCCAGCCGAAGCGCCATGACGGGCACTTGAAGCTAACACACCGAGCACCTCTAAATATACATCTCATAATCATTTCTGGGTGGACCATAAAAATAGTTCATGGATATCATAATCGGTAAGTACATATATCGCAACATGACGACACATCTCTATATAATCCTCAACAACTATGCCTATCTTCACCAGCCGGCAAGGCTACTAAAATATTATACAACAATATGAACTGATAAGGTTATGAAACGTCTAACTGTACACACATGTCTATGCGTGTCTACATAGAATACAAGTTAACATAAGGACCAACACCAATAGACTGCAGCTCCGAAGCAAATGGAGCGCTCCTGAGATTCAGCTGATGAAGCTCCTACGGGTCAAATCCGTCTACCTGTCTACCTGCGGGCATGAATGCAACGTTCAAAAGAAGGGACGTCAGTAGGAACAATGTACTGAGTATGTAAGGCATAAATAGTAACATGATAAAAGCAGGAAGAATAGCGTAAGATAAAAGAACTGTTTATACCTCATGATACTTTTTAAGACATTCATCATGCCTACATAACCTTTTTCTAGAAGAAACATTTCATATATCCACATACGTATCCATACAATACCATGCAATATAATACAATACAATACCGTACCCGGCCATATAGACTCAGTATTATCCGTACCCGACCATAGTAAGGTTCGGTAATATCCGTACCCAGCCATAGTAAGGCTCGGTAGTATCCGTACCCGACCATATAGGCTCGGTAGTATCCGCACCAGGCCATATAGGCTCAGTAGTATCCGTACCTGGCCATATAGGCTTAGTAATATCCATGACCATATATATACATATATAAGAGTACATAAATACAAACACGTCATCATCATCATCATTATCACTATATCTTTCCTTAGAGGATCAACTATCGAAGGATGAGATCAATAGTATCATGAGAATATCAAGAACGATGAACTTGGATAGAATTAGAAATGGAATTATCATCATCGCTATATCTCACCTCAAATGAACAAGTATTATGAGGTGAGATCAGCAACAATGGGTAAAATCAAGGAAATCATGAAATAAGCTCAATAATCTCATAATAGCATCAAATCCATAAGCTTTGGAATTCTCTAGAATGGGATCATCACCATCATCATTATCATCATAGAACACATCTATCTTTGGCATCATAAGGACTTTAAGAATCATGAACTTCTAGCTTTTTGGGAATAAGGATGTTATGGAAAACATGAATATATTCATAAGAAAGAAATCATGCTTTTAGAAAGAAAGGGACTAGCCTTAACATACCTTGTCGTGTCCTTAACTACTTAACGCTTGTCCTCCCAAGCTCGTAAATCTACATTTAAGAGAATTCATACTATTGTTAGGTTTATCGTCGTATGCTTATCTTAAGCCTAAAAATTAAACCCCTTTAAAATCTGCCGAAATTCGGGCAGCATCTCCCCTATATCTTCTACTCCTTCTAATCTTCAAAACAACTCCCAAAACACAATAAAATACCAACAATTCCATTATCAAAAGATTATAATCAAACTATACTTAATTCAATCCCAAAACTTCTTTTCATAATCAATCCATAACAACAACTTCATACAACCCCTTATACACTCGTATACGATAATTCCTTAACATAATCATTATCTCTCATAACAATATTATGCTCAAAACATACTAATAATTATAATTCAAATTAATTCACAACTCAAAATGTCATCAAATGCATATTTGAACTTTTCCTCCAATTTCCTTCTTCTCAAATCTTAACATAATTACTAAACAAGCTTATAAACATGAAACTAACATGAAATCTTACGTCACAATTCAAGAACACTTCAATTCCATGGTTTCCCCACCTTAAAAATACTCACCCAAATATCTTCAAGAAGAGGAGACAAGTGTAGACCTCACGCAGAAACCCTTAACCACTTTAATCTTCACTTTGATCCTTGGTTTGGCCTTGGAAATATGTTGGAATATGTTTGGAGAAGTTTCTAGGACTTCCTAGGACTTGAGGCTATGTTAAAAATGAAATAAAAATGACCAAAATTGTCATATAGACTTGTAAGAATATATGTGCATGTTGTAGAAGTTGGAAGAATGTTCTAGAGGATTTGGGATATGTTTAGAGATTTTTTGATATTGGATGAATGTTGTGGGAAGTTCTAGAGAGGTGTGGAGGTGAGAGATGGTGAAAAATTGATGAAAAATGATGAGTTAGAGGGGTATTTATAGGTGTGTGGGTCGGGTTAGGCTCCATTGGGCCGAATTCGTAGGCTGCTGACAGTTCGTCTTAAAATGCCCATAACTCCCTACTCCGATGTCGCATTGTTGAACGGTTTGTTGCGATTGAAACTAGACTTCCTGAACTTCAATTTAGGCTTTTATTTCACTTCAAAAGTCATGATATACTAGAAGATATGCCCCTCTAAATTGACCCAAAATTTTTGTCCAAAATTCTGCCAACTTTTTTCAAATTTTTGACAAACTTATTTTCTTCAATTTGCTTGATCCCAAAACCTTTAGACACTTACTTAACACTTGTTAGGAGTATTCGTTATCCTTATAAGGGTTCCATGACCTCTCCAAGCTTATGTTAGTTTACTTACAATGCAAACAACGCGAAAATTTTTAGAGGTGTAACAGAAAATCCTTAATAATCCAATAAGAAATCATAAAACAAGGATAGGAAACTTACCCCAATGAGCTACCATGGGTAACCCTCCAATTTCCCCTTCTAATGAGCTGCTAGGTCCAAGAATTGTGTTTGGGAGAATGTGGTTCGAAGTTGGAAAAGATGGGTTTAAAAACAACTTGTTGGTCCAGCGATTTCACATTTGCGGCCTTATTTTAGCATCTGCAAAGACCATTTCGCATTTGTGGCACCATTTTCGCATCTGCGGCCTTACCAAAACAACAATCCTCTCCAATATCAAAATGGGCATAACTCCCTCATACGGTTTCGAAACTTGACAATTCTTTTTTCTATGGCTTCGTAATTACAATATTGATCTAATGGTTTAATCAAAACACAAAACAAAAATAGTTTGATCAATATGGTATGCTTTATGGCCAAAGAAACTAAGATGAAAACATCGAATATGAGCGCGACATAACCAAATTCATCTGAAAATCATCGGATCTCACCAATACTTGCGGACAAGTCCAAAATCATCATACGAACTTGTTGGAACTTTTAGAACATTGACATGGGGTCGTCTTTATCCGATGTTGACCAAGCTCAACTCCAATTCCTTAACTTAACTAGTTTCTCAACCAATGACTCAAATCGCACCTGAACCCTTTGAGAACCAAACAAACGACTCCACTAAGTCATAAATCACATTCTGGACTTAACTAAACTATCAGAAATTGATTCCGGACGCAATTACCCAAAAGTCAACTTTTTATCAACTCTTTTTCACTTAGTCCACTTTAGTTCTAAAATCCTCAAAACCAATCAAAACTGGCTCGATTGCCTCGAGGACCAAGCCACTGATCCCCGCAAGTCATAAATACCAAAAGGGACTATGGGAATGGTATTTTATCCAAAACAGAGTAAAACCTCAAAATGACCAAACTAGTCATTACTTTAGATACCAATTAAACAATCATTCATAGTCGAACAATGAAGAAGAGTACAAAAGTTGACGGCAACCAAGGAATCTCTATTATCACCTTCATGAAAGCCTCCACAATCAAGAAATATGTTGATAGTACCACTTGTTCACTTCGTCAGTCAAAACTTACTTTAACTTAACTCAATGACCCAATTTCCATCCTTTCATACCCCAAATTTCTTCCTCTGATGAACCCCATTTGAACTAACTTCGCTCGACTTTCTTATTTTTTTATTATAACCACATCTCTTTACGCGATCAATTGGTTCCACAATTTTAACTCTAAAATGCATAATCCTTTAAATATAGCCACAAACCATAGGCCACTCTGAACCGGTAAGATATTCTGATTCTACTAATCTTTCTTTCACACCGTTGCATGTCGTTCCAGGAATCAATATCCTTTAGAACCACACAGACACATGCCACAAGCCCAAGTTATGATTTTCTTTTGCAAGAATCCTTATTTTAGCTGAGAAAATCCTAAGCAATTCCATCAAACTAATCTTATCCAAGGGTGATCCTACTAATCCCAATTCCGTTAGTTTTGTTCCATCAAGCTGAAGTTACTAAGCCAACTCCCAATCATCTCAATGCTTATAAATCCTAAACAATATTCTATTTGCATCACCCCAGTTATTACCTTGTCGTGCCAAATCTGTAAAAATCAACTGATCATCCCCAAGACTTCTCATATCCATTTGTACACCCGAACTGACTTTAAACCTTCACGAAACTAACCATAGTCCTTAAATACATCCGTTGCGATCGATTCTAATCTCTCTTCTCATGAATAATCAATCCTAGGCCGTCACCTCGACTCCAAAGTTTGAATTCTATCCAAGTCATCAACTTACTACCCAAAAAATGCTTTATGGCTGTAGTTTTCATGTTTCTCAATTTCTGTTATATCCCGCATTTTGTACGTCGGAATATTTTAAGTTGGTTGCGATAAGTTAAGAACAAGGCTATTTTTTTCGACATTGTTTTAAGGCACAAGTTGCTTATGAATTTATTGGCATGGAATATTAAGGAAAATTTGGGACCAAGAAAATGAATTATGGAAAGTTAGACATTTCATGAAAATTTGGGGCCAAAAGCGAAGTTTTGGACACTTTAATTCATGAAAAAAATGACCATGTGGCCATGCACATGACTTGTGGGCCATAGGCCACATGTATGAAGTATATATGTAATATTAGATGACTTATTAAGTCATCTTCATCATTTCTTATCTCCTAGAAATTTCAAGAACTTGGAGAGAAGATGAAGGAGAACCATTCGGCCATGAAAAAAAAATGGAGGCCCTCAAGTTGTGATCAAAAAAATAATTTCTTCTAGTTTTCATACCAATTGAAAGGTCCTCGTCAACATGGAGTAGTTGTTAGAGCAAGAAAATCGTTCGTTGTTGCTTTGAACAATTCTAGTCGTGGGAGAAGATGGATGGAAAGGTGAGGTTCAATCTTCCTTGCATGTTTTATAGGTATTTATGCATGTTGTGATATGTAGAAATGAATGAAATTCATGAAATTAAGGGTATTGTGTTGTGGCCGTATGTATTGTGTTGTGGCCGTGTGTGTGTGTTGTTGTGTAGGAGTGATGAACTAATTGTATTTAGCATGTTTGGGTGTTGTTGTAATGTGTAGAAATGGATGAAAACCATGGAATTTGTATGTTGTTGTTGTGGCCGAAAATGGGCGATTTGGTGTAGGCATGTGGGACTAATGTGATGTAGCATTTTTGGTTGTCGTCGTTGTGAATTCTATGATGTAAAATGAAGTTTTAATGATCCAAGTTAAGGTTATAATTGTGTGGGCTAAATTGGAAGATATTGTGATCTTGATACGGTTTCTTGAATTTATGAAAATGAAGTGGTAAACGCATGTATTGTTGACATAATTTATGAATGTGGAAGAAAGAAAGGTGTTGGCAATGTTCTTGTTGAATTGGAATGGTTTCGGGTGAGAAGCATGTATTGGATTGGCTTGTTTGATCATTGAGCGGATTGTTTGAAATGTTCTTGAATCTTGTGTGAATGGTTTCGGATTGGTGCTTGAACATGTAATCGTCGATGTTGGTTTGAATATATGTAGTTGAAATGAATATAAAAGAATGTCGTCGAATTATGTAGAAAGGAGTTATTAATGCTAGAATGCGTTTTGAATTAATTATTGATGTTGTTTATATGGTTGTTGGTATTGTTGTTGAAGATTTGGCCGAGTAGAATTCTCGGGGATGTCGTATTTATAGGGGAAATGCTGCCCAAATTTTTGTAGATAAAATGATGGTTTGGAATTGGATCCTTCGGTGCTTATGACTAATGGTTGATGCGTAATGACGTTGTTGTAGATTTCGAGAAGTCGAGACGTAAGTTTGGACTAGCTGAGGAAGAGGATGAGGTATGTAAAGCCCATTCTTTCTTTCTTTTGGCATGTCATCGTTGAAAAAGTAAGTTATGACACGCATCCCGAGGTAACTCTATTCTTGCGGTCCGAGCATGTTTATGGTCCTTATTTGTTTCTTGATATTCGTATTCTTAATGTAGTCAAATTATGGTCTTTATGTTTTTCGCATGACTAAATTTCAAAAGTTGCATAAAAGTTTGTTTTCAAAAAGAGTTTTGTTCCTAAACGATTCCGAAACTACGAACGTCTGTAACTTTCACATAAGGGCTCAGATCGCTTCGATTTGTTCGTAGAAAGTTCTAAAGTGAATAAGGTTTGTAACTTTCCGAGGCGGACTCGGATTGGTTTGGCGTAAGACTATGGTCCCTATGGTTTGAATATGACTATGATCCTTATGGTTTTGTTAATACGTTTATGATGTATGCTATGTTTCCGAATAACGTCCGAAAGATATTTGATATAACTATTGTCCGACTTTCAAATGACATTCCGTTTAGACTACTTCATTGAGTCTTGGAAATGTTTTAATTGCATTTGGTTTCTCACTACTCGCTCGTGCGAAGCTCAATATGTCCTTCACCGAGTCCGGGCCGGACACGCATTCGTGCACGACTCCATTGCATTATTCACCGCGTCCCTCACTAGAGGGCCGGGGCACGTTATATATATATATATATATATATATATATATATATATATATATATATATATATATATATATATGATGATGTGATGATGGGGATGGCGGCCAGGATGGCATACCGAGTCCCTTGCTAGCGGGCGGGACACGCTTATTCACCGAGTCCCTCACTAGAGGGGGCGGTATATATATATATATATATATATATATATATATATGCATGATGATGATATGATTTTACTTACCGCGTCCCTCATTAGAGGGCCGGGCATGTTATATGTACACTTTATATATGTATATTATGATTTTACTCACCGAGTCCCTCGCTAGAGGGCCGGGACACACTATATGTTTCTACGATGATTTTATAACATGGACATGCATGATATATGTTTTCGAAGGCAAGTCTTATGATTTCCTGTACTCTTTACTTCAGTATGATCCCGCTTACTATATTTCATGCTTTACATACTCAGTACATATTCCGTACTGACCCCCTTTCTTCGGGGGCTGCGTTTCATGCCGCGCGGTACACCAGGAGTTGAAGATATTAGTAGAAGACATTCCGGCGGGATTGGCGAGCTCCATTTTCTCCGGAGTCTTTGCCGAGCCGTATATTATGTTATGGTATCTAGAGTTCTGTTAGAGACTTTGCAGACAGTGTCGTGGGTATAAGATGTCGGTTATGTAAGCGGCTATGTAAGACGATGTATTATTACGCATTGTATTAAAAGTTTTATATGTTACAGATTTTCTTTGATTCGAGAAAGGTAAAAAGCATGTTATTCTTCGAAAAACTTTCGTTATGTATTTGTGTCATGATTTGAGAGCCAGCGTGATTATGAGTATTATGTGAGTCAGCGGGTTCGCTCGGCCCTAAATAAGGGTCGGGTGCCCATCACGCCCTAACGAAAATTAGGGTGTGACAAATTGGTATCAGAGCGGTTCGTCCTAGGGGTTGTCTGCAAAGTCGTGTCCAGTAGAGTCCTGTTTATGGTGTGAAGCGCGCCATATTTATAAACGGGAGGCTACGGGGCATCTAGGATGGTTACTCTTCTTTGACATCTTAGATCGTGCCGTAGAGCCTAGTTATAGGAAATGAGATTCCCGACACTGACCTTTGACTTTAGCAGAGAAATGGCATTGATGGAAGAAAGCGATTAACGATATTGGAGGCTACGAAGTACGCAGGTAAGTAAAGGTATGCAAGACATATGTCAGGTAAGATATCGAAGTACGATTGAAATACACGTTGAAGACCGAAAGGGAAAGTAAACAAGGAAGTGTAACAGGTGCCGTTTGAGTTGGGTATACGAGGTAGGTTCATTATTTTTGTACTGTCGATGATGTTGGGAGCCCTGTGAGGCTGTGATATGATGTGATATGCATATATGTATGTTGGCCCTGTGAGGCATTGTTGGTATTTCCTGTGTACAGGTTTTGAGATGGTAACAATTACAGAGGAAACTCTGCCGAAATTTTTCCAGAAATAAAGAGAGAATGAGGTATAGGTTTGTGGTATGTCTGGAAAGGTCGAGCCAATAGTAATGATAAAAATTTGACTAAGTTACGAGTATGGCCGACACCGAGAAAGAAGTTAATTGTTGAATTGGGCATAATAGTAATTAGAAGTCCGATAGCGACTCGGTGAAAAGAATTAGGAAAGGACTTGTAGCCCTAAAAGACGATCCAAAAAAAGGGCTGGTGAGTCGTGACGGAGCGCTATTTAAGGTGCTGACCGAATGGACAAGCAAGGAAAAATTACGACGAGCTTATAGTTAAAAGGAGTAATAGTATGATTAAGACAAGAGTACGGAGGAAAGGAATTGTGATGGATACGAATGTATCGATAAGACAGTTGTGAAACGTTAAGGGTAAAGTTGATCAGAAAGGATTAAGAAGCGATACAATATAGGGTTGATTACGAATAGGACACAATGTAAGCACTATGAGGATTGTTACGAAAATAAGTAAGCATAGTGAGGAAACGGTCAAGCTATGACGTAGTCTATGTAGCTAGGGTATAAGGGCAAGTGTGGAACGAAAAAGTGAAATATAGAACGAATAAGAAAGGCTTGTCAAGTTCTGTAGGAAAAGTTTGGAATAAGCGTTATACAATAGTGGAAATGATAGTGAGCGTAAGAAAAGAAAGGGTAATCGGAAGGGAAAGAAGCAGAAAGCGAGACAACAGTATAGTAATAGACCATGACACGTGTAGTTAAGGATACAGGTGCTAGGAGTGATGGGACGGTGAAAGACTCGGTTACAGGAAGGATGAAGAACGAGGCAAAATAAGAACAGAATCTAAAGGCCGATAACCAAGTATTTATAAGTAACGGCGATCGAGGTGTATTCCTCACCGTTGGGAATTTGGAAGTCTAAGACGGAAATGTAGTCATATCTAGAGGTAAAGAGGGAATGTCGAGGAGTGGAAAGGGTTAAAACAGTAATGGTGGAGCAGGGAAAGTAAGAGACCCTTCTAAATCGAAGGGAAACGCGTTATGAAAACATTTCAAAATCCGTTAAGACTTCGACTTACTCCAAAATACGTGACAAAGGTGATGCGGTAGGATGGACGCGATTATATTTGCATTAAAGCATCGTATTCCATCGGAGTTCCACGTTAAGCGTCTTTGCGAGAGAAATTCTAGGATGGGTGACCCCAGGGAAGTTTTCTGAAAGTTCTATAAATTCAGACGCAAGAAGTAAATAAGAAGCTAGAGTGACTTAAGGACAAATTAAGAGTCTGAAGAGTGGGCAGGAACCTTAAGAGGTCGTGCAGAACGGGGCGAATTAGACCGATAAAGAGGAAAAAGGTACATCACAGCTCTAGAATTAGGGTGAGTTGGAATAGTGTTTGAAGATACCTTGTAAGCTAGATAGCAGAGATTATATGTGTACATAGGTATGCATAAGATATCCTGTACATGGCTAGATCAAGGGACATGTGTATTTCGGCGACCAACGTGGCGGTATATGGAAGATATTAATTGGACGAGGTAACGAAGTTCAAGTGGGAAGAAAAATACAAATGGCACGAATGTTATAAGGCAAGTTGATGCTGTTTTCATCACAGGTTAAACTCGGAAAGTCCTAACACAATGATATTCGGAAAAGAAGGAAAGTAAGTAAACGAACGGCAGTGGGAGCCAAAATGTCGGAATAAAAGCGCCGCCTAATTAAGAATGGAAATACGAATATAGGGCGGAGTATGAATCGGGTAATGGTATAAGTACACCCCTAAAGGGGGGAAGCGAGGGAGAGAGATGTAAATGTAAGACGAAGACAATCAATACTACAGTGTCCTGGATGCGGATGCTTGGGCCGTAGGTAAAGTTCTTTGCGGAGACAAGTTGGTAAGATCAAACATGCCAGCAATAGAGGGGTAGAAATCGGGACGGTACTTGGGATGGTGCTAAGAAGTAATCGTGGAGGTCTTAAATGATACGACCTTAGGAGGTGGATGCTTAAAAAGGGGAGAAACTACGACAAGGGAAAGGAGTATGACTAGGTAGGCTATCAGCGGATGTTAGTACGGAAGGGATATGTGAAATAGTATGAACCCTGAGAAGGACGGATCGTGGTTAAGGGTGAATATGCCTCATACAAGTCGTACAAGGGCAATTATGTTACTTATGAGTATTGTATGCTAGGGTTAAGACCAAGCGAATGCTGAATGAAAGCGGTTTGGATTCAGTAATAGCAACATGGTTATGAGAATTTTGGGTGCATTAAGGAAGGATGTTAGGATGGTTTAAGATAAATTACCGAGATAGAACTAGTACTGAGAACGAACAGGACATGGTTATAGTTGAACCAAAGATGTATTCTGATGTCGATGGTAGAAGAAGAGGGGCAAAGATAAAGTGAAACATAAGAATTAGTGAAGCTACGTTAAGGCGGTTCTTAGAAGAATTTGACCACCTTCGTATATTCGGGTAAAGATTGCAACATCACGTGTGACGGGAAAGTTGAGAGCAAGATGAGTCCGGATTAAAGATAAGGTAGTGACATGAGGCAATGTGCTAAAAATGTTAAAAGATGAGTAAAGAGAGATTGTAAGACGATTTAAGCAAAGTGACCAGAACTAGTTCGGTTACTAAAAGGAGGGTGAATTTACATGCCGAATTCTTTTAGACTTGTACAAGCTGATGACAGTTAAAGCCGGGAGTGGCTAAGGAAGGTTGTTATATGAGGGGACTTCATCACTACTTGACAACCGACTCCAAAGACAGAGACTAAGAGCAAAAGGTAAAGTGACAATTAAAGTCTTTCAAAGGAATTGAGAAAAAGTTGAACCCGAGATATATTAGGCTTTGCTACGTAGTACATAAGGCAAGAAGGTTGTGTGCTAAATACGTAGCTTCCGTTAAGGCACCGTGGCGGAATGATAACAGAAAGGAAATGACTTGCGAACCTGAGAAGGAGATGAAAGAGAAATATGATTGGTAGATGAAATCGCATGCTATGATCGTAAAGGAAACCCGAGATCTATAAGACCCTATGAGGCTAATTGAACATTCGAGGACGAATGTTCTAAAGGGGGGAAGGATGTTATATCCCGCATTTTGTACGTCGGAATATTTTAAGTTGGTTGCGATAAGTTAAGAACAAGGCTATTTTTTTTCAACATTGTTTTAAGGCACAAGTTGCTTATGAATTTATTGGCATGGAATATTAAGAAAAATTTGGGACCAAGAAAATGAATTATGGAAAGTTAGACATTTCATGAAAATTTGGGGCCAAAAGTGAAGTTTTGGACACTTTAATTCATGAAAAAAATGACCATGTGACCATGCACATGACTTGTGGGCCATAGGCCACATGTATGAAGTATATATGTAATATTAGATGACTTATTAAGTCATCTTCATCATTTCTTATCTCTAGAAATTTCAAGAACTTGGAGAGAAGATGAAGAGGGCCATTCGGCCATGAAAAAAAAATGGAGGCCCTCAAGTTGTGATCAAAAAAATAATTTCTTCTAGTTTTCATACCAATTGAAAGGTCCTCGTCAACATGGAGTAGTTGTTGGAGCAAGAAAATCGTTCGTTGTTGCTTTGAACAATTCTAGCCGTGGGAGAAGATGGATGGAAAGGTGAGGTTCAATCTTCCTTATATGTTTTATAGGTATTTATGCATGTTGTGATATGTAGAAATGAATGAAATTCATGAAATTAAGGGTATTGTGTTGTGGCCGTATGTATTGTGTTGTGGCCGTGTGTGTGTGTTGTTGTGTAGGAGTGATGAACTAATTGTATTTAGCATGTTTGGGTGTTGTTGTAATGTGTAGAAATGGATGAAAACCATGGAATTTGTATGTTGTTGTTGTGGCCGAAAATGGGCTGATTTGGTGTAGGCATGTGGGACTAATGTGATGTAGTATTTTGGTTGTCGTCGTTGTGAATTCTATGATGTAAAATGAAGTTTTAATGATCCAAGTTAAGGTTATAATTGTGTGGGCTGAATTGGAAGATATTGTGATCTTGATATGGTTTCTTGAATTTATGAAAATGAAGTGGTAAACGCATGTATTGTTGACATAATTTATGAATGTGGAAGAAAGAAAGGTGTTGGCAATATTCTTGTTGAATTGGAATGGTTTCGGGTGAGAAGCATGTATTGGATTGGCTTGTTTGATCATTGAGCGGATTGTTTGAAATGTTCTTGAATCTTGTGTGAATGGTTTCGGATTGGTGCTTGAACATGTAATCGTCGATGTTGGTTTGAATATATGTAGTTGAAATGAATATAAAAGAATGTCGTCGAATTATGTAGAAAGGAGTTATTAATGCTAGAATGCGTTTTGAATTAATTATTGATGTTGTTTATATGGTTGTTGGTATTGTTGTTGAAGATTTGGCCGAGTTGAATTCTCGGGGATGTCGTATTTATAGGGGAAATGCTGCCCAAATTTCTGTAGATAAAATGATGGTTTGGAATTGGATCCTTCGGTGCTTATGACTAATGGTTGATGCTTAATGACGTTGTTGTAGATTTCGAGAAGTCGAGACGTAAGTTTGGACTAGCTTAGGAAGAGGATGAGGTATGTAAAGCCCATTCTTTCTTTCTTTTGGCATGTCGTAGTTGAAAAAGTAAGTTATGACACGCATCCCGAGGTAACTCTATTCTTGCGGTCCGAGCATGTTTATGGTCCTTATTTGTTTCTTGATATTCGTATTCTTAATGTAGTCAAATTATGGTCTTTATGTTTTTCGCATGACTAAATTTCAAAAGTTGCATAAAAGTTTCGTTTTCAAAAAAGAGTTTTGTTCCTAAACGATTCCGAAACTACGAACGTCCGTAACTTTCACATAAGGGCTCGGATCGCTTCGATTTGTTCGTAGAAAGTTCTAAAGTGAATAAGGTTTGTAACTTTCCGAGGCGGACTCGGATTGGTTTGGCGTAAGACTATGGTCCCTATGGTTTGAATATGACTATGATCCTTATGGTTTTGTTAATACGTTTATGATGTATGCTATGTTTCCGAATAACGTCCGAAAGATATTTGATATAACTATTGTCCGACTTTCAAATGACATTCCGTTTAGACTACTTCATTGAGTCTTGGAAATGTTTTAATTGCATTTGGTTTCTCACTACTCTGCTCGTGCGAAGCTCAATATGTCCTTCACTGAGTCCCGGGCCAGGACACGCATTCGTGCACGACTCCATTGCATTATTCACCGCGTCCCTCACTAGAGGGCGGGGCACGTATATATATATATATATATATATATATATATATATATATATATATATATATATGATGATGGGGGGATGGCGGCCGGGATGGCATACGTCCCTTGCTAGCGGGGCCGGGACACGTTCACCGCAGTCCCTCACTAGAGAGCGAGGGTACGGTATATATATATATATATATATGTATATGCGTGCATGATGATGATATGATTTTACTTACCGCGTCCCTCGTTAGAGGGCCGGGGCACGTTATATGTACACTTTATATATGTATATTATGATTTTACTCACGAGTCCCTCGCTAGAGGGCCGGGACACGCTATATGTTTCTACGATGATTTTATAACATGGACATGCATGATATATGTTTTCGAAGGCAAGTCTTATGATTTCCTGTACTCTTTACTTCAGTATGATCCCGCTTACTATATTTCATGCTTTACATACTCAGTACATATTCCGTATTGACCCCCTTTCTTCGGGGGCTGCGTTTCATGCCGTGCAGGTACACCCAGGTGAGCTGAAGATATTAGTAGAAGACATTCCAGCGGGATTGGCGAGCTCCATTTTCTCCGGAGTGCTGCCGAGCCAGGGCATTATGTTATGGTATCTGGAGTTCTGTTAGAGACTTTGCAGACAGTGTCGTGGGTATAAGATGTCGGTTATGTAAGCGGCTATGTAAGCCGATGTATTATTACGCATTGTATTAAAAGTTTTATATGTTACAGATTTTCTTTGATTCGAGAAAGGTAAAAAGCATGTTATTCTTCGAAAAACTTTCGTTATGTATTTGTGTCATGATTTGAGAGCCAGCGTGATTATAAGTATTATGTTAGTCAGTGGGTTCGCTCGGCCCTAAATAAGGGTCGGGTGCCCATCACGCCCTAACAGAATTAGGGTGTGACAATTTCCACCCTATAAGCAAATCTAACCGAACCTATGAACTCTAACTACATCAAATCCTCCCCGTGCTTCCTCTTAACTCGCTCACAAAATTTGAACATTTCAACTAACATATTTGAAAGTATCACTTCTTGCAATCTCTTGCACCAAACACTGCGCAACTACTCCCAAATATTTAATATATGAAATACTCACCTATGTTATCTAGTTAGCAACACTTACGAATCCACTACCACGAATACAGTCTCACCTCAAAAATATAACTCTCACTTTCAAATTATAAAGATTCTCAAGATTTCTTCTTAAAGAATACTTAGCAATCACTCCCTATCTAAATGACACAAACAACACCACCAAACCCACCTAACCCAAGTGATCCCATTGCTTCGAATCTGAATCCTTTCCTTTTCAAAATGTACTTTATTCCTTCCGATTCTCAATCAACAATACCTTTATCTTAATTCTTCAATTTATCTACTCCATTCAAATCACATTCACTCCACCAACCAACCAAAACTCAACCGACTCAAAAGTATACCATAATCTCATAAGTCCTGCAAATAGCCGAGTCAATCCTGGATGCCACACACTCAAATAGCCGAGAGTTCCCTTACCTCACTCAACTCCAAAACTGATTTCTTCTCTAAGTCCAGCGCATCACATAAACAATTATTCATGAAGTTTCCCGACTAGAAGTTATTGACCAACTCTGGTTATCCCAACAAGAATCAATCGTTGTCAATGTAATACTCCTAAACACCACTAAACCGATTCATAATCCGTAAGGCAATCCTTAATTACCGAACTAGAACACCTCTAACCAAATCATGTGATTATCTCTCTCATTCGATCAAGTCCACCGAGTCGTAACACCAGAATTGTAGGAACTAGCTGAGTCAGACACCATAGATACGATGTCCACATCCCTTGTCCAAGATTGGATGCAAAACCCGATAACTCCTTGGGTACTAAAACTTCACACTTTCTCGTCACTAGAGTCTTTTCTATTAGTCAACCACTGATCCCCATTAGCCTCTTCCATTAGGCCGCGATATAAACGAACATACCAACTAATCCATGAATCTTTACATCCCCTTCTAGTTAAATAACCACAACAAAATTCTCCAAATCAACAAGCTCTCGGTTCAAACACTAACCTTGAAATACTAACTAGCCTTACGAATACACCCTCTACTGAAGGACCATAACTTCCTATCACCTTAAGTTTCACTAGCCATAAGTAACCTTGCCTTAGGATCTACAACTGATAGTCGTATTCCTGAAGGAACCTGTAACCCACTAATTCTTACTCCACTACTACAATTCTGCCATGTCGAAGCCCGACTTAACTTTTCATAACCGAATACGACATCCACTCTCGTGCATCTTGCAACCTTATCCCGGTGATCACTTTAGATACCAATCATTCCCTTCATATAGCGGAGATTGATCCATCCAAATTCTCTTCCTCATGCCTCTGTCCCATAGGACAAGAAGTATTCTTTCCAATATACCCAAACAAATCTTACTTCCTCACATCTTACCATAAAAGTCAACTCTCATGTCCTTATCTTCAACTTCTCTTCATTACCTTGAAACGCTCACTTTCGACTTGTCATACCCGACGATCCTCCCCAAGTTACACTTGTATCCTGATGTTGACATCAATGCTCTTCCATTGCTGAATTGTTGACTTGCCATTGATACACTTGTGCCTCAAACCTATTATACCATTTTGAATATGCCAAAACATTCCCATACCATTCACACCTCGAGTAAATCATTCTTGTGAAACCATAATTTTACTCCCTCGGCTTCCGAGCACCTCGCCATTGAAGACAATGAGATCATGCACTCCCATTTTCCAAGGATAACACCGACTAAGGAGTCCTAACAATAACACCACTCAACTGGGTCTTCAAATCATAGCTGAAAACTGAACTTGGTCTCGCGTCCGTATCAGAATAACACATATCGTACGGTACCACGCCACGTTATATCGATCACTTATTAATGAAAGAAAGATTGTGTCCCCACCATCAATAGGAGAATAGAACAACAAATTCAGATACCAATTTGAATCGACGAGATACCAATTTGAATGAAGTCGCATGAAGGGAATGAAGTAATGGAAGTTTGATAAATGCCCTATAGCCTCGCTAAGATGGGTACGACGTCTACGTACCATTCTTCAAGACTCTACTAGACATTTCTCTTGTACTTGTGAGATCAGTAAAACTAGGGCTTTAATATCAACTTGTCATGACCCAAATCACGGGTCATGATAGAACCTACACTGTCCCCGTTGGTAGGCGAACCATTACCAAACATTAACCTCTTTTAGGACATATGAGCGGAAATTAAATACATTGAAATATAAATCAATATCAAAATAATGTAACCAAATGCGGAAAGAAAATCTTTTATTATAAAACTTCCCAAAATCTGGTCTTAAATTGTACAAGAGGTTCTACAAAGAATTACAAAACTTGAAATGACATATAGACTCAAAATGAAAGTAAACACTATCCATAGGAATAGAATGGACAGAATACAAATTAAGAGACTCCGGGCTGCAGGTCCGGCTAGTAGCTCACCCGAACACCTCTGATGATATCCTTGGGATCTAACACAAGGTGTCATGCCCCAACTCGGGAAACATACGGGCACCTACTATTTCTCACCTCGATAGGCGAACTCATCCCTTAACTAGCCCCTAAACTAATAAATGAAATCAACTCCCAAAAATAATATAAATAAATCTGACATAAAATAATAACAAGTGCAGAATAATACATGCCCAAATGAATCTGGTCTAAGTCTTACGAGAACTACTACATAGATGAAGTCTAAATACATTGTAAGTCTGAATACATAGTAACACCTCAGACCTTTAACTTAAGCTTTGACCATGATTCTAAACTTAGAAAATCAGATAAAGAATGAGGGAATTAGAAATTTCTTTGTAGTTGTCAAATGGGGATTCACGCCCCAGAATACGGACTGTATTTCAGTATACGGTCCGTATTTCAAACCATAATTTGGCATCTAAATCACTGTGCATTCTGGAAATTGGCTCAGCAAATTTTATAGTTAAATACAGACCGTATTTTTAAATACGGCCCGCATTTGATGGTCGTATTTGATAAGGAGTTTGTGCAGTGTTTCTGTCCGTTGAACATGCTTAATTACGGTCCAGGTTTATGGATCGTAATTCAGAATACGGACCATATTTTGGTCTGTATTTCTCAACCCGCACCAGAAACTATAAATACCTGGTTTCAGTTCTAATTTTATTTTTACAAGTTCCTAAAACCCTAGCACGACCTATTTCTCCTCTCCAACCCCAAGAACTCTAAGGTAAGCAAGTTCTACCCATTCAAATCAAATTCTATCATGTATTTAGATAATCTAAGATAGAATTCATTGTTCTTAATCTAGGGTTTTCATGAAAACACACAGATAAGGTTTGAGATCCAGGCTTTTGGGTTCTTCTCAGAATTCAGACTTTTGGATTGAGGATTGTGAAGCAAATAAGATATGTGAGGCTAACTACCTCTGTTAGGGAATGTTCATGATTCTCCCTACGGCGCACTCTTCATACTTATCACTAAATTGACTCAAAATATAGTTTAGCCCTAGTTTCTTAAATAGTTATAGAACTGTTATCTTCTAAGATTATAGTTTCAGAATTCGTTCATGGTGATTAATTTGAATATCATGAACTCAGTAGGTAATCAACATAGACTTGTGAATTGTATCTCATGTGTCTTAGTGTGAATACTTAGAATTATTATGAACAGTTACCAGTTTCATCTTCATAATCAGTAATCAGTATCATGCTATCAGTTATATCTCAGTCTCAGTGCTTGTTATTGAATACCGGTATTAGGACATCAGGCCCACAGATATGGACCTAAGGTCACAGATTATGTGTTATACCCCATTTTAACTGGGTTAAATTAAGGTACAACGTATTGGAGATTCCTATTTATTTTATTTCAAGGAGTCGCCACCTAATTGATTTTAGGGTGAATTAGGGCACCTAATTATTAACTTAAGGTAAAACTAACCTCCGTTAATAGTCTGCTTAACCAGTGTAATTCTAGGTAAGGGTTCTATATTATCCTAAAGGGAAGGGGTTAGGCATCCTTTAGAATCCGTTAACTTACGGTTATCCGACCAAACTTAGGTTAATTAATTAAAGTTAAAGACACAAATATAATATTTAAAATTTAAGAAAATGATTTGTAAATATTGATAAGATTTTGAAGGAAAATGTAATAATATTGTTTAAAACAGGACTTAAAGAAAATAATAGTTCGCATAAAAAATGTCTTTAAATACTATTTAAGATAAGATCTATGAAGATAGTTAAGACTTTAAGTGAGAATATATAATAAGGCTATATAAAATGAAATTAGCGAAAATATAATAATTTGTATATAAACAGAAGAAAAATGCGAGTTTAAACAATATTTTGATAAATATTTAAAACAACTCAAATGATGAGATATTAATTGATTTTTGCAATTTTGGCGTATAAATAAAATACTAAAATAGCTAATGAGTTTTGTTTATCCCTTTTATTAGCTATACTTTGAAATATGCATAATTGACTCAAAACTTGAAAAAGTTATTCATAAGATATGCTTGAATTTATATTTGCATGTTAGTGATATTTTGAGATGTGTATAACAATAAGGATAAAATATGATTCTCTTTACTTAACATATAAAGTTATACCATTTTGGCAAATCAATTTATTCTAAAACAAATATTAGACAATTTTAGCATGAAGACAAGAGAGTAAAAATTTATGGAATTAATGTTGGTGTTTCTTAAACTATCTACCCATTACTAAAACTAAACTTACTAATTCATTAGGATCCATCTAAGTTAAGGGAATAAAATAAGAATGAGGTTAGTCATACGAAGCACATCAAAATATACAACAATAAAAAAGGGGTAAAGGGGAAGAGAATTGAATGGATCTGGCCCATTGTCTAGGCCCAACTGCTGCGGATTGATCATGCTATTGGGATTTGGCCCAAAACTCATTTTTTCTTTTGAAAAAGGGCTGCGGATGGAACCGGACAGAGAGAGAATTTCGTTGGGCTTTTAGCCCAACACCGGATGTGGGAGACGAACGAGTCCCTCGGACTCGTATGCGGTGGTCATGCAAAATAAAAGGAAAAGGATTAGTATACATAAATAAATATACATGACCGACTGAAATATACTTGTAATAGTGCGCAAAGTTTATACAACACTAAACCAATAACAAACTTACCGAGATTCAATCATATATGTTTTACTCATACGAAAATTCATATGATGCAAACTAAGCATACTCGTGACGTCCGACCACTTTGAAGATTTCAAATAAGGCATTTTGTATATGTTACACGTGCATAGTTAAAAAAAGATGTGCTGCCAATTTATGAAGCCTACCATGTCCCAACATGACATACAAATATTTACTGAATTCAGGAGGGATTTTTAGCATTCAGGCCCATTTTCCAACTCATATTCTTTACCTTAACAAAGCAGAACACTAATATTTGTGGCAAACATCCTCACTGCCAGTGACTTACCACACTGAGGCTACAGCGATACATCATCGCATTTCAATCCATATTTAGTTGTTTCCAGAAAGAATCATTTCAGCATTCATTAAAGCCTAGACAGCACCTAATCCCACAAACTCGACTGAAATTATACTATTTGAAAGGGCTGACCATGTTTAGAGGAATGCTAGCATGCAGGGAGTCGTATAAGGGAAAACAGCTGCGTTCACACAAATAGGGTGGTCTTTTGTATCTCCAAATCTCTACTCGAGTTAAAGAAGATTTTAACAGATTCAGATTTTAACGACACCCCACTCAAATCATTTAAGCCACGGTTCTGCCCAAACTAACTAGGGACTACATCTGATACAATATAAATTGGATGACATACCCAGATGATAAAGGAGGCCGAGAGACTGGGTTTAGAACAGTGAGATTGAAGAAACAACTATATCTTGACCATGTTATTATTTCAACTCAACTTACCAAACTTTATGCGAAGCAGTTTCAAATTAACAAAAGAGGCGAATTAAAACGTAAACATGCTCGATTGGACCAATTGACATCAATACTGATTCACATACCACAGCGACATTCGACAAAGATATTCATATTTGAAAATGGACATATTACAGACAGAGATGAGATGCCAGGTTCAAATACAGTGGACTAATTCATTATACTATATAATTTATACACGTATTCCGAATTATCGGGTTGATGGAGTCACGCCTAAACTTTAAATAGGTTTATTTCTTATATCCTTTGGTCTATTTTACTCAAATAAGCAGCAAGATAAAGGCAGGCTGATTACACCATTATGCCTAACCAGGCTGAATCCAATCGTGCTTAGACCTTATCACACAATAATCGACCAACTACTCTTACCACGGTAGTATATTAACACAGGACACACGTTTAAACTAGACAAAACATATTCATATAATGCCCAGACAAAGTCATGCTTAAGGACCAGACTAATAACCAGTCCTACCAAACAAGCTAAATGTCTTAATTATGCTGAATGACACAAAATGCAACCAAACTTAACGCATATTAAACTGTACCAAGGCAACAACTACCAGAAAGAAATCGAACCAAACAGGGGACTAATTACCATAAAGGGTGTCTAGCAAACTTAACAAACAGGAAACCAAATATTCCAACACATACACAGTTATTCGGATTGTGTACACAAATCACATAAAAAAAAGCAATATTTGAACTAACACAGAGCCACTAAGTCGGAAAGTAAAATAAAGACATAAAAGGGAAAGGAGAATCACCTGCTTCGGGTGCAGCGAAGTGAGGCCTCGAATCTTCGATCCACCTTGAAACACTACGAAATTCGAACTTGCGTATGCTCGGATTCAAACGAACACCCAAAGCAAGAGCAGAACAGGTTTTAATATTTGTGACGATATAGAGAAAATTAAAAGCAGATATTTTAAACAAAGGAACGGGAGAGATTTTAAAAAAAAGAAACTTGTATTTTCAAAGGAAACTTGGTGATCCGAGAACTATAATCTCAGGGAATTTCTGCGGTTTAAAAGACTTCTTCATTTTTTTTTAAGGGGATTTTCATGATCCGGAAAGCTCTCCTCTTTCAAAATCAGAAGCCAATATTTATAGGAGGTTGTTAGGCTTTTTGGGTTTGAAATCTGGGCGGGATTTTAGATTGGGATTTTTTGAAAATGAGTCAAAGCAACGTGCTCTATCTGAACGTTGGAGAGTTTCGGACGAGCTTGCAGCCCGTCCACGTGATTTGGTCAAACACATACCTAAAATGGATGAGATTTGGCTCGAATTCGGTCTGCTCTGTTTTGGCTTCAACTGGTTTTGATATGCATGGGATAAGTGGGAAAACTTGCACGAAAATGGAGCGGCAAGTCTGTGGGGGTGAAAGAGGTGCTGGATTTTGCTAAAATGGAAGGGAGAAAGAGAGAGTAGGGTAGAGAGAGCAGTGAAGAGGGCATTGCACGAAAATAGGGTGGCAAAAAATCTGCCATGGTGAAAGAGGTACTGGATTTTGGTCGAAAAAGGGACGGGAGAGGAAGACGACGAGAAGATGACGAAGAGAGAGAGAGGGAGAGCAGGGCAGAGAGAGGGAAAGGAAAAGGGGGGAGAGACGGCGGACGAAGAAAAAGAAAGAGAGGAGAGATAGAAATTAGGGTAGGTTTTTCAAGAAAACAACTGGGCCGGGTCGGATGGAATTTGTTTGGACCGGGTAGGGGAATTATTTGGGTTGGTCGGGTAAGAATGGGTAATGGGCTGGTATTTGAACTGATAATAATAATAATAACAATAATAGCCAGTAATGCGTAATAGAATAATGAAACACCGGTATTGATAAGAGGCTAATAATTATAGTAAAATATAAATATATATTTTTTAATTTTCTAAAAAATATTAGAAGCATAAATAGGTATTTCGGAGAAGAGGCGGGACAAAATTGGGTGTCAACATATATCTATGTATATTACCGATAAATCTTTATGAGCACACATTGATAGGGAGGCTAGATCGGTCATTATGGGTTAAGCTTGAACCCTCCTCGGTGTTAGCCATGCCTGGGATTCGGGAAATCCCTTGGAACTTGCGCAACATCGAGAGAACGGGGGCAAAAGCTTCCCAATATTGACCTTCTATACATCCTTATGAGTGTGTATATATTAGGTATACTTCAAATATTCATAGAGTATACATGATCTACAGATTTATTTGAGTTTATATTTTTTACATGTTTAACATCATCCATTGATGTACACTAATCTTTTTTTTCTTTCGTTTCATGCATGACCATCGCGTACGAGTCGCTCGGACTCGTCTCCTTCCGCATTTGGCGTTGGGCTAAAAGCCCAACATGACTCTTCTTGTGTCCAGCCCGGTCAGAGCCAAACAAGAAAATCAAAATCTGGGCCACAGCCCGATAAGCAATAACAACCCGCAGCGTATAAAAGATTCTGGGCCAAAGCCTATATGAAGGAAAATTAGTAACAGTACTTAAATGGGCTAAGCCCATTTAGTTGTATTTGCTCTTTTACTTATTTGTGTGCTTGATTTATATTACAACTAACACTTTATCTTATTTTGTTTCTTTTGACTTAGATGTATTATGGCGGGGTTGTAGGAATTGTTCAAAGTTTAAAATGAATTGTTTAAAACTTAGAATGATTTGATTTAGACGGATTCTGGCAAGGTTGTAAGATAAAGTAGAACTGTTAAAACTTAGAATGAATTTAGTATTAGTACCTACCGCATTTTGGGCTATGCGAGATGATTTTCAAAAGGAAGTCGAAGGCCAAACAATAATCATACCTTTCTAATAAATCATGTCGATTTCAAAACACTCTAAAATAATGGAAACCTGTATCATTTTTGGCATCAAAATCTCTTCAGACTTCTGAAGATTTCGTCATATTTAATACTAAAGCCTTAAAATCTTGCTCATATTAATCTTCTAATGATCCTTCATTGTGTTAGTCGGTATAACTCATTTTTCACAAATATTTACGAAACGACGTATACTTTCTTCAGTTTACCTATAATTAAACTCTGTGTACAAATTATTATTTTTTACTAGCTTTGTTTCTACTAATATTATTACCTTTACTTTAAACTTAGCAATATTTATAAGTTATTTTCGAAACATCTAGAATGTTATATTTATACTTAGCCTAATTAACTATAAGTCCGGTCGGATTAACCATTATTATTGGAACTTAGAGGATGCCTAGCACCTTCCCTCTAGGTTAGTTGAACCCGTACCTAGAATCTTAAGTTTCGTAGACCTTAAACGGAGTTAACTTTAGAAAATAACTTTAATTAACTTAGGTGTCCTAATTCACCGTAAATAATTAGGTGGCGACTCCTTAACTTTAAATAACCCCAGAATTACCGGGATGTTGTAAACTATTTTGACTTAGGTTAAAATAGGGTATAACAAATAGCAATTGGTTCTTCCTCCTATGTCAGATTTTATGTAACTTGTATATCGTCAACAGGTATGATTCTAGAGGGATCTCCAATACGCTTCCTCAGCATGGACATATGAAAAACTGGATGAACCGCTAGAAGATCTAATGGCAACTCCAATTCATAAGCCACCTAGCCTACCTTTCGGACAATCTTATAAGGTCTGATATATCGGGGACTGAGCTTTCCTTTCTTACCAAATCGCATCACGCCCTTCATAGGTGATATTTTCAGAAACACCTAATCACCTACCTGAAACTTCAATTCTCGTCGTCGTACATCTGCGTAAAGATTTACGACGACTCGAGTTTGCGCGTAACCATTCCTGAATAAGCTTTACCTTTTCAATAGCCTGATGAACAAGGTCTGGCCCGAATAAGTTTGCTTCTCCGACTTCAAACCATCCGGCAGGAGACCTGCACTTCTTGCCATATAAAACCTCGTACGGAGCCATTTTGATACTAGCGTGATAGCTATTGTTATAAGAAAACTCTATTAGAGGCAAATGATCATCCCAACTCCCTTGGAAATCCAGTACACAGGCTCGTAACATATCTTGCAAAGTCTGAATAGTCCGCTTCGCCTGCCTGTCTGACTGCGGATGGAAAGTTGTACTAAGATTTACTCGAGTCCCAAGGCTTTCCTGAAAAGATTTTCAGAACTTTGCCATAAACTGAGCGCCTCTGTCCGAAATAATTGACAGCGGAATGCCATGAAGGCGTACAATCTCCTTAAGATACAGCGTAGTATAGTCTTCAGCAGCATAGGTAGTTCTTACTGGCAAGAAATGGGCTGATTTAGTTAACCTATCAACAACGACCCAAATAGAATCGAATTTGCGGGGAGAATGGGGCAATCCCGTGACAAAATCCATATTAATCAATTCCCACTTCCACGTTGGGATCTCCATTTCTTGTAATAAGCCACTGGGTTTCTGATGTTCGATCTTTACCTGTTGGCAAGTGGGGCATTGAGCTATGAAGTTAGCAATGTTTTTCTTCATACCATCCCTCTAATAAAAGCCCTTGAAATCATAGTACATCTTGGTGGATCAGGGATGAATTGAATACCGGGAGTAATGAAATTCTGGCATGATCCTGTCTCGAAACCCGCTTACATTTGGACTGCATAAACGACCTCAATGTTTGAGAACCCCATTTGAATCAAGTTCAAAGACCGAGATCCGATGTTGTTGCAGTCCTTCCTTAATATTAACTAAAATTGGATCTTCATACTGTTGAGTCTTTACATCCGAGGCAAGAGTTGACTGGGATATATTCTGTAAAGCAATTCCAGTGTCTTCCGAATCTAGTAGGCGAACTCCCAGATTTGCCTAAACGATAAAGTTCCTTAGTCATTTCCAGCTTTTCCGCTGGCACATACAATAAACTACCCATTGATTTGCGACTTAGAGCATCAGCTACAACATTAGCTTTGCCAGGGTGATATAAAATCTCAGCGTGGTAATCCTTTTGCAATTCGAGCCATCTTTGTTGCCTCAAATTCAATTCCTTTTGCTTGAAGGGTAAGAACCAGAGCGGATGTCAACTTATCTTTCAATCTCTGGAAACTCCGCTCGCCCGCTTCTGACCATTGAAACTTGGCCCCCTTTTGAGTTAATTTACTAAGGGGAGCTGTTATAGAAGAAAATTCTTCTACAAATCTTCGATAATACCCAGCATGGCCCAAGAAACTTCGAACTTCCGAAACGGTCGTTGGTCGGCCAATTCTTAAGGACCTCGATCTTGCGATTATTAACCTTTATCCCGTCATCGGACACGATATGGCCTAGGAAAGCCACCGAAGTTAGCCAGAAGTCACATTTGGAAAATTTTGCGTACAACCTTTGATCTCAAAATATTTGCAACACCTTTCAGAGATGATCAGCATGTTTCATTTCTGAACGAGAATATACCAAGATATCGTCAACGAATATAATAACAAAAACATTCAAGAAGGGTCAGAATACGGTGTTCATTAAAGCCATAAACGTCGCAGGAGCATTTGTCAATCCAAAAGACATAACTAAGAATTCAAAATGCCCATATCTCGTTTGGAAAGCTGTCTTCGGAATGTTTTCCCCTTTTACATGTAGCTGATGATACCCTAACCTTAAGTTAATCTTCGAGAAGCATTTGGTGCCCTGTAGCTGGTCAAACAAATCATCAATTCTAGGCAACATATATTTGTTCTTAATAATCATCTTATTCAATTGCCGATAGTCAATACACATTCTTAGTGAGCCATCCTTCTTGTGCACAAATAATACCGGTGCTCCCTACGGAGACTTGCTGGTCCTAATGAAGCCCTTATCTAGCAAGTCCTGCAATTGCACCTTTAATTCCTGTAACTCAGCAGCGGACATACGATAAGGGGGAATAGAAATGGGTTGAGTGTCCAGATACACGTCAATAGCAAATTCAATTTTTGGGAGGGGGACCTGGTGATTCTTCGGGGAATACATCCTGAAATTCATTAACTACAGGAACGGATTGCAAGGTTGGTGGTTCGGCTTCAGCGCTCCTAACTCGAACCAAATGATAAATATAACCTTTGGAAATCATTTTTCACGCCTTAAGGTAGGAAATAAACCTACCCTTTGGTGTTGGGGTATTGCCCATCCCTTTAGCTCTTATTCTCTTAAATATCCTTAAATCATTATTAATAAAAAGAGATTCATACCTTACCGTTACTAGAATAGGAAAATCTTCAATATTCACTTTGATTCCAAGCCAACTCCAACGCAGAACGAAACTATAATCGCGGTTACACGCTATTCGGGCCTTGATTAATACCCCATCTATTGAAATTACTTAAAATCCTCACTTTTATGGTGTAGATATGCCCTCATATGCTTGCTGAATTTTTTGGAATATTTGGGAAATTTTTGTGAAGAAAAAATGGGGTTTTGCCCCTTATATAGTGGGTTAGAGTCGGTTGGCACTGTAGCACTGTAGCATCACGCCCTGCTCTCCCGCCTAATTTGTAACGTCCATAATTCTCCACTCCGATATTGTATCGATGCGCAGTTTATTGCGTGTGACACTAGGCTTCCCGAACTTCAATTTAGGGTGTTTATTTCACTTCAAAACTCCTCGTATACCATAAGATATTCCTTCCACAAGTAGGGCCAAAATTACCCCTCCTATTTCCTGCAAAATCCAACAAACTTAATTTTTTTGATCCACTTGTCCTTCAATCCTTCCGCAGCTTGTTATATAAACTTAAATTCTCATAAACATAGGATAGGCGCATCTAATCTCATATACTCCTGAAGGGTAACTCGAATCTCAACATACAAAACTACAGGGTGTAACATTGAACTTCCAAATTCTTCTGTTGCCAAGGCTAAAAAGTCAAATATATCAATTGACTAGCTGAGATTTTACCTCCTTCTATACCTATAAATGGCAAAGCTTTTATTCCTAGCTTATTCATACCAAGAAAACATGGGGATCATCTTATTTCAATTTGTCTTTCTTATATTGTTTTCTCATCTTTTCTATTTCACTTGCATAGACTATCAATTTGTTTGCTCCGCTGGCACCTCTAAAGTGAGCACTTGCATTGAAACAAAGAAGAAAGCACTGCTTAAATTTAATGAAAATCTTATAGATCATTCAGGCAGGCTATCTTCTTGGATTGATCAAGAAAATTACAGTCAATGGATTGGTGTAAGCTGTGACAACAAGATAGGAAACGTCGTAAAGCTTGACCTGAGAAACACATTTTCAACAAACAATGAATTGGGAGGTGAGATTAATCCATCTTTACTTGATTTACAAAAGTTGACATAGATATGTCAGAGAACCATCTATCCGGCCAAATTCCAGGCTCACTAGGTTTCTCTCTTACCTAATGTTCTTAAGACTCTCAGGCAACAATCTCTCTGGAGATTTTCCTTCGAGTTTGAGAAATTGCACAAGAATGATTAGCATTGATCTTAGTAATAATCAGTTGTCAAGGTTAATCCCAACTTGGCTAGGGGAAACAATGAGATCACTGTTAATCCTTAGTGTAAGGAATAATAGGTTTTCTGGTCCCATTCTTTTAAAGATATGTAGCTTTTCAGGTCTTCATATACTAGACCTTTCAGAAAACAACTTATCTGGTTCTATCCCGTCCTGTTTTGGCAATTTGGAAGCCTTCAAGGTTGAGCTAACCGATGCAGAAGCTGGACAATATCAAGGGACATTGAAACTTGACTCAAAAGGAAGAATACTTTATTATGATACTATCCTTTACCTAGTAAATAACATCGATCTCTCAAGCAACAATTTATCTGGAGAAATCCCAGTACAGATAACAAGCTTATACAAACTTGGAGCCTTGAACTTGTCCAGGAACCATTTGATAGGAAATATACCAACCGATATTGGAAATTTGCCATGGATTGAAACCTTAGATATTTTAATAAATCAACTATCAAGTCCTATTCCACCAAGCATAACTACTTTAGAATTTTTGACACATTTGAACTTGTCTTATAATGACTTGTCAGGAAGAATTCCCACTAGCACACAGTTCCAAACCAAAGATGATCCAATAATTTTCCAAGGAAACGATGCACCTTGTGGTCCTCCTTTAAAAAAGTGTTTTGATGAGCGGACTACAACTTCTCATAGCAGTGCAAATGATGAAGAAGAAACAGATGATGAAGATAAACCTGAGAAAATATGGTTCTTTCTGTTGTTGGTCTGGGATATTTGGTTGGCTTCTAGGTATTTTTTGGCACTTTGGTCATCAAGAAAATATGGAGAATAGAGACATGCATTGTGGAGTTAGACGAATGGTCATGGAGTTTTCAGCATAAAATGTTAGGATATTTAACGTGTAGAAAAAAGACCTAGGAAAATGTTGAAAATATTTGTCAACTTTAGCAAGGTATTCAATAAGTGGAGCTCTAGGAGTTTGCCTCTACCAGTCTGTTATGTTTTATGTTTTAATTTCAGTATAGCACGCATTACCTACTTTTGTATATGAAAAAGTGTAATACAATGCTACCTAAATGTTTGTCTTGTTTGCTAAAATCAGCACAAGAAATAACATGAGAAAGTGTTTAATCTGCTTTTCATGTACTAAAGTAGATTGTTTGATGGGTTAATGTTAAGTATCTTATTCACTAATTTCATGGGCTCTTTTTAAGTAATTATTTCAAGGATTAAAAAGTGCTCCCTAAGTACTTATCCTATTTTCTAATTTCATTGACTAAAGCAAGATCATCTCTCTCATTCCCTAACACCCCTATTATTGGCAGGTCCTATACTCAATTGAATAACTCATTCTGCAAGATCACGGGACATTATAAATAAGCATACACTAATTCTTACTTTAATACAAGCTCAAAGTTGTGGAGAAGTTTGCTAGTGTTTTGGGTTTCCACGAGAGAAAGTACCATTAACCAGGGGGCAAAACTACAACAGGCGAAGAGTGGTCAGTAGAGCACCTTCGCCAAATATCGAGCACTTGCATGTGCTAGATCTGAGCTCACATGGCTAGAAATAGTACTAAGAAGATTGAGTTCCTTGTTTCGACCACATCTATTCTCTGTGGTGACAACCTTAGTGAGCACATATTTGAATGCAAGTTCCATCTGCACTCACGCACAAAACACATGGAAATAGATTTTCATTTCGTCTGTTAGAAGGTCTGATACAAGGCACTTCTAGTTAAGTATCTCAACTCTCATGATTAGATAGCTGAGGTTCTCACTAAAGCTCTGCTAAAAGCACACTAATAGATGTTGGAAGCAAGTTGACAGTGTTCCCACATCTTGCTCAACTTAAGGAGACATGTAAAGGATTAACATTAACACTAAATAGGATAGATAATTACAACTAGGAGTGTTGTATGTTCTATACTTCTTGTATTGTTCCCTTTTGTTATGCTCGTGTGTATGTAGGTCAAAATATTACTACTTCTTATGCATGTATATTAAATCTTGAACACCTTTAGCGAAATTTCTAGCTTCGCAACTAGCATTAATTGCATCGAAATAGAGCTCAAACTAAGAATTACATGGCGGGAATGTTCACACGACTGTTGTAGTACATGTCATCAATGAGTTGTAGCCTCGTCACTTTTCTCCCTTAAATGGTAAAGATAAAGCATGAAGAAATTGAAACATTTGAAGTAGAGGTTGAGTTTGCAGTAGTAACTCAAGACTCCTCTTGCAGTCAATTAAAAATATCATGTTTAGCACAGAAATAAAGAGGAAAAAATATGTTAAAAACCAGATATAATCCTGACCTGTTGAGTGACAGAGTGAGAAAAATAAATGTCAAACGTTTGTCGAAGTTTGATCAACCAACTGTTGAAGATAAACAAGAGAAATCAATAAATCATAACAAGAAGATAATTAAAAAAGAAAGAACTTTCTTGTTCTATTGCCTACAAAACTTTCTTGATATCAATTACAACTATTGAGGAAGTGTAAAGTTGTTAGAACTGAACTATCTACTCAATAGAATTAAAATAAAACAACTGTCATGTGAAAGCTAAGATCAACTATTGAAAGTAGCATACAGAAAAAAGTACTTCCAAATTCCAATCATCCAATTTAAGCACTATCCCTAACTGTCTATAATGGCCTTAATTACTAAGATTGAAATGCAATCTCAACAACAATATATGCAAAATTCAGTGCTGAATAACGACCTTATCACTCCATCGATACTGATTACAAACACAAAATAAAACCTCAAACAGAAAGAAAACCAAAGCAATCCTTGAAGAGAAACTAAAATTAAGAAACACCACAAACTTTTTAAGAACACCGAATGAATTTCAGCATGAATTAATTCGATCCAAAAACTCAGCCATTAGTAAGTCCATCACAGAAAGCTACGAGTCGACTATTGGAAGTACCATACAGAAAAAGGTACCTCCAAATTCCAATTTGAATACTAACTCTAACTATCTGCAATCTCAATAATAATAATGCAAAACAAAATGCTGAAATAACAGAAATAGCACCGAACGACCTTGATTCACTCCATCAATATTAATAATTAGCTCAAATTACAACTCAAAGATAAACTAAAAATTAAGAGACAATTACTCGAATTAAGAACATCGAATCATGAACTACCGCATTGAATTAATTCGATCCACAAACAAAATTCAATGCTTAAACAACAGAAATATCTCCTTGATTCACTCTATTCATATTGATTAGAAGCTCAAATTACAACTCAAACATAAGGAAAACTGCACCAATCCTTGAATAAAACTAAGAAATTAAGAAACAATTACTCGAATTAAGAACAACAAATGAACTTTAGTATTTAATTTATTCAATCCACAAACAAAATTCAATGTTGAAATAACAGAAATAACACCTATCAGCCTTATTACCGCATTGATATTGATTAGAAGCTCAAAATAACAACTTAAACCGAAGGAAAACTACAACAATTCTTGAAGAGAAACTAAAAGTTAAGAAAAAATTACTCTGAATTAAGAACAATGGATGAACTTCAACATTGAATTAATTCAATCCACAAAACTCTGCCATTAATTAAGAGATAATGGTAAAAAACACACCTGAAGTATCTCTTTTTTTGAGAGTTTCATACGTGACTTATCAGGTAATTGTGTTTCCTACGTCAAAATTAATGAGTCAGGCGTCATGTGGACGAAATTATATGGGCAAATTAAGCTGTCACGCGCCTTTTGGCGATTGTATTCAAACACTTGGTCTAGTTATTTTTGAGATGTATTTTGATAAATAGCCGGTGATAATTCAAGTAGGAAAGACAAACACGTGATAGTTTTGATAGGAAACTCACAAGAAAGTGATACTTCATGTGTGTTTTGACCATTATCTCTAAATTAATTAATTCGATCCACAAACAATGCCATTAATTAAGAGATAATGGTAAAAAAACACACCTCAAATATCACTTATTTGCGAGTTTCCTACCTGAACTATCAGGTGTTTGTGTTTCCTACTTGAACCATCACCAACTATTTATCTAATATACCTCAAAATTAATGAGTCAGCTACCATGTGGACGAAATTATATGGGCAAATTAAGCTGTCACGCGCTTTTTGGCGATTGTATTCAAACACTTGATCTAGTCAGCTTCAAGATGTGTTTTAATAAATAGCTGGTGATAATTCGGATAGGAAACGCAAACACGTGATAGTTCAGGTAGAAAACTCGAAAAAAAAAAAATGATACTTCATGCGTATTTTTGATCATTATCTCTAAATTAATTAATTTGATCCACAAACAAAGCCATTAATTAGCGCCACACGACTTTGGTGATTGTATTCAAACACTTGGTCTAGTCAGCTTTGAGGTGTGTTTTGATAAATAACTGGGGTGATAATTCAGGTAGGAAACACAAACACGTGATAGTTCAGATAGAAAACTCACAAGAAAGTGATACTTCACGTGTGTTTTTGACCATTATCTCATTAATTAAGGACATACTTGCGCATAAGAAATGTAGAACACGTGAATTTAGAGAGAAAAATAAAAGAGGGAAATTGCCAAATTCGATTATCAATAACTGATTTCATTTCCACGTCAGCTATATTTATATTATATGTGGATTAATTCTGAGTCGTAGATCTGCTTGGTTGGAGGTCATAATAGTAATAGCCGAAGATCTCTCCTTAAGTGTAAACATCAGCCGTTGATGCAATCTCCCTTTTGCTTAGCATATAAGGAAATTTTACGGGTCGCATTATTGGGTCCAATAAGAGATTTTTTATTAGCATAAAACCTATTGTATTTTTAAAAGGGAAAATTATGCTCAGTGTCCATTTAGGCATTTAGTTTGCCAGAATAAGCCTAACAATCAACTATTTACCAATATATATATATCTATACATTGCAATTTGAGTTAGTTTTGTGGCTTGACGGGTCATTGACGGTGATGCTAAAACTCTAGAGTGGGTCTTGGTAAGAAAAGTTACCAAAAAAAAAAAAAATTGAGCAAGTTACATATAGCTATACAGAACATACACATTATTTATACACTTTCAATTTGAATTGGTTTCATGTTTATACATGATTATACAACAACAACAACAACATACATGATGCCGAAACCTATAGAGAGGGTCTCGGCCAAGAGAGAAAAACAGAAAAAAGTCAAATACAAATAAAAATAAAAATGAGGAATAACAATATCTTGAGTTTCGCCAAAAAAAATGTAAATATATAGTTGATAGAACATATATACATTATTTATACCATAGATAAATAAGATAGTCAAAGTACAAAAGCCCAACAAATATATAGTGTTAAATGTTTTAAATGATTACAAAGAATATAATATAATATACTAGGGTGAATATACATATGTTTATATATAGCTTGAGTCCTATAAACATAAATGTATGTCTATAATCACCTCTCCATTATATTCTTCGGTGTCCCTTTGCCTCTCAAACCGAAAAGCGTCCATAGCCAACCTCTCACACCTCCGCTTGTGTCCCTAAAATCTATGCTTCCCGGTCCTCCACCGATGCCACTCCTCTTTCCCGGATATCTTCATTCTTAATTATACATGATTATACCATTTATATATAAATATACGTAATGTTTATATATAGTTATATAGAATATATGTTATATTTTGCATCAAAACTAAATGTGTGGGCTATATACCTGGGTTATTTCCCGCTTTTTAAAATTATGGGTTCAGATCGACCATTTATTGTAAATTGCGTGAATTTTTATAAATTTATATTTCGCATCAAATATACCGATTAAAAGTAGCAAAATATATGCGCACCTTAAAAGTGCAGAATAACGAGTTGAGTGACCTTTTAAATGAAATAATAATATAAAATAAGTGACTTTTTTTATAACTCTAATTCAAGTGCATGAGGTTTTTAAGAGCACCATGAGGTCTACACATAATGTTGAAGTGTAGTTGGTCTACTGGGGATCCCAAATTACTAATTAGCTTTGTTGTTGTCCTTTTCTTTTGAGGATCCACTCGTACTGATAATTGATAAATATGTCATCATATTATTACTTTTGTTCTTAAAAGTTTTCAGTAAACAAAAACTTCACTTTTCCCTTCCATGTAGTGTTATAACTTCGTTAAAATTTTGAGATAGGATGTAATTTAAAATTAGGTGGTTTTCAGTGGCGGAGCCAGGATTTTCACCTAGAAAGTTTAAAAATATAAAGAAATAAATAGACAAAGAAGTTAAGTGGATTCAATATCTACTATATATACATAAAAGAATAATTTTAATCTTGTATATACAGTGTAATTATTCACCGAGGGAGTTCGGATGAACCCCTGGCCCCAACCTAGCTCGCCCCTGGGTGTTGTCCTGATACCAATACTGAAAAATGTAAAGGAGGTAGTAGATTTGGTTTGAAAAGCAAAGAGCAATTATATGACTCGTCCAACACGTGCTATTTTTTGCATTATTATTTCATTATTGATAAGTTATGCTACTTCGTGTTTTGATGATTTGACAAACCTACTCAAGGAACCAGTTATGTCTTTAGAGGGACCAAATGAGGAATCAGATGCGATCAGGTCCCCAACCATTGCTTGGTCAACTTTATAGCTTTCTACAAATTTTGCCGATAAAGGCGGCGACAATGTAGTAAAGTGCATCGGTAAAGATAGCTTGGAGAAGGTTGCTTGCGCAATTTCATAGAGGAATAGATGAGGGATCAGATATGCTTTTAGAGGGATTATGTACTCGATCAGGTCCCCTGCGCGACGTACAATCAACTCTACAGCTATAAAGCTATGGTCTTGTACCGACTTTGATGGTGGCAAGAAAGATTGACTAAAGTTTCCTAAAGGCCAAACCAAAGGCTGAAATGTCCCTATCCATTGTCACATGATTCTCACATGCTCCCCAATATATACACAACATGTTACAATGCTTAACCTACACTTTGAAAAATCTGAAAATCACTCTCATAGCTCTCTTTCAAGGTGCTCTCAAGAACAAAGCTCCAACAATCAGAAGGACCAGTTCCAACCCTGAAGATATCTTAAGTCCTTAGGTTTTTTGAGTCTTTGTCTTTGTTCTTAACTTGTATTCCTACACGGCTTTCAAGAAGTGTAATAGTAGGACATATCTACAACCTTTGTTGGTTTGAGTTAGTCAAGGTGTGTTTGGGTCCTTAGCTAGAGTTAGTCAAGAGTTGTCTTTCCAATATAGTTATTGTAAAGGGCTTACAATAGAGGTATTGTAAGGGGTAGGGATTAAGAGTTCAATTTCTAGGTTGTAATATGTTGTAATCTGAAGTTGCTCAGTTTAGTGAAGTTGAAAATTCTACTTGGGGTAGGTCATGGTTTTTAATCCCTTGAGTAAAAAGTTTTCCACGTAAATATCTTGTGTCATTTACTTTCTATCATACTCAGGGGAACAGATAGAGAACCCGGTTCTCTATATTGTTTGGTGGACTCGTGTATTCTATCAATTATGCTTCCCAAGTCCCATCCGTTTGAATATTTCTTCGCATGAAAATTGGAATCGAGTGAAATCGTCTCGTGAAGCTCAATCATGGCATTGAATGGGATTCAATTGCGTAAAGCTCAATTCAGGTGGAACCATCGCCCAAAGTGTGCGAGGTATGTAATGAAAAGTGACGATAAAAACCAATGCTAAAAACTAACTTCCTAGGAAGCAATATTTTTTGTTACTCCTTTCAATTTATATGTGACTCTAGAGAGATTTGATAGATGTCGTGTTTCCTGTTAAATATAGAGCAATGGTACAATCTTAACATACCATATGTGGAATTAAGTAATATACTAATTGGTAATCACGGTAAATTTGTGAATATTGATGAGCAAAGTATTAAAAGTCCATGTTTCAATTAGTTGTAGGTCAAATATGCTTAGTCAGATATCACAAAGATTAATATTTGAATTCATCAATAATTGAGGAACCAAAAATGCGATTAACCCCTAAAAATAAACATTGTGTCCTGATTTCCTGCACATCACTAGACTTCTTCAAAATGTCTAATTAATGTTTTTTCTTTCCAACTTTCCAAGTAGTCCACCGTATGCAAGTTGAGATAATTTTCCACATCACTAGACTTATCTTCAAAATAAACCATATGTGTTGTCTAGACTTCTTCAAAGCATCTAATCAATGTTTTTTCCTTCCAACTTTCCAAGTAGTCCACCATAAGCAAGTTGAGATAATTTTCCACATTATTAGACTTATCTTCAATATAAACCATATGTGTTGTCTAGACTTCTTCAAAGCATCTAATTAATGTTTATTCCTTCCAACTTTCCAAGTAGTCCGCCATATGCAATTTGAGATAATTTTCCACATTACTAGACTTATCTTCAAAATAAACCATATGTGTTGTCTAGACTTCTTCAAAGCATCTAATTAATGTTTTTTCCTTCAAAATTTCCAAGTAGTCCACCAAATGCAAGTTGAGATAATTTTCCATATTACTAGACTTATCTTCAAAATAAACCAGACGTGTTGTCTAGACTTCTTCAAAGCATCTAATTAATGCTTTTTCCTTCCAACTTTCCAAGTAGTCCACCATATGCAAGCTGAGATAATTTTCCACATTACTAGACTTACCTTCAAAATAAACCATATGTGTTGTCTAGACTTCTTCAAAGCATCTAATTAATGTTTTTTCCTTCAAAATTTCCAAGTAGTCCACCATATGCTAGTTGAGATAATTTTCCACATTACTAGACTTACCTTCAAAATAAACCATATGTCTTGTCTAGGCTTCTTCAAAGCATCTAATTAATGTTTTTTCCTTCCAACTTTCCAAGTAGTCCACCATATGCAAGTTGAGATAATTTTCCACATTACTAGACCTACCTTCAAAATAAACCATATGTGTTGTCTAGACTTCTTCAAAGCATCTAATTAATGTTTTTTCCTTCAAAATTTCCAAGTAGTCCACCATATGCTAGTTGAGATAATTTTCCACATTACTAGACTTACCTTCAAAATAAACCATATGTGTTGTCTAGACTTCTTCAAAGCATCTAATTAATGTTTTTCCTTCCAACTTTCCAAGTAGTCCACCATATGCAAGTTGAGATAATTTTCCACATTACTAGACTTACCTTCAAAATAAACCATATGTGTTGTCTAGGCTTCTTCAAAGCATCTAATTAATGTTTTTTCCTTCCAACTTTCCAAGTAGTCCACCATATGCAAGTTGAGATAATTTTCCACATTACTAGACTTACCTTCAAAATAAACCATGTGTGTTGTCTAGACTTCTTCAAAGCATCTAATTAATGTTTTTTCCTTCCAACTTTCCAAGTAGTCCACCATATACACGTTGAGATAATTTTCCACATTACTAGACTTATCTTCAAAATAAACCAGATGTGTTGTCTAGACTTCTTCAAAGCATCTAATTAATGTATTTTTCCATCCAAATTTCCAAGTAGTCCACCATATGCAAGTTGAGATAATTTTCCACATTACTAGACTTATCTTCAAAATAAACCATATGTGTTGTCTAGACTTCTTCAAAGCATCTAATTAATGTTTTTTCCTTCCAACTTTCCAAGTAGTCCACCATATGCAAGTTGAGATAACTTTCCACATTACTAGACTTATCTTCAAAATAAACCATATGTGTTGTCTAGACTTCTTCAAAGCATCTAATTTATGTTTTTTCCTTTCAAATTTCCAAGTAGTCCACCATATGCAAGTTGAGATAATTTTCCACATTACTAGACTTACCTTCAAAACAAACCATATGTGTTGTCTAGACTTCTTCAAAGCATCTAATTAATGTTTTTTCCTTCCAAATTTCCAAGTAGTCCACCATATGCAAGTTGAGATAATTTTTCACGTTACTAGACTTACCTTCAAAATAAACCATATGTGTTGTCTAGACTTCTTCGAAGCATCTAATTAATGTTTTTTCCAAATTTCCAAGTAGTCCACCATATGCAAGTTGAGATAATTTTTCACGTTACTAGACTTACCTTCAAAAATAAACCATATGCGTTGTCTAGACTTCTTCGAAGCATCTAATTAATGTTTTTTCCTTCCAACTTTCCAAGTAGTCCACCATATGCAAGTTGAGATAATTTTCCACATTTCAAAATAAACCATATGCGTTGTCTAGACTTCTTCAAAGCATCTAATTAATGTTTTCTCCTTCCAACTTTCCAAGTAGTCGATGTATCTTCAAAATAAACCATATGTGTTGTCTAGACTTCTTCAAAGCATCTAATTAATGTTTTTTCCTTCCAACTTTCCAAGTAGTCCACCATATGCAAGTTGAGATAATTTTCCACATTACTAGACTTATCTTCAAAATAAACCATATGTGTTGTCTAGACTTAAAGCATCTAATTAATGTTTTTTCCTTCCAACTTTCCAAGTAGTCCACCATATGCAAGTTGAGATAATTTACCACATTACTAGACTTATCTTCAAAATAAATCATATGTGTTGTCTAGACTTCTTCAAAGCATCTAATTAATGTTTATTCCTTCCAACTTTCCAAGTAGTCCGCCATATGCAATTTGAGATAATTTTCCACATTACTAGACTTATCTTCAAGATAAACCATATGTGTTGTCTAGACTTCTTCAAAGCATCTAATTAATGTTTTTTCCTTCAAAATTTCCAAGTAGTCCACCAAATGCAAGTTGAGATAATTTTCCATATTACTAGACTTATCTTCAAAATAAACCAGACGTGTTGTCTAGACTTCTTCAAAGCATCTAATTAATGTATTTTTCCATCCAAATTTCCAAGTAGTCCACCATATGCAAGTTGAGATAATTTTCCACATTACTAGACTTATCTTCAAAATAAACCATATGTGTTGTCTAGACTTCTTCAAAGCATCTAATTAATGTTTTTTCCTTCCAACTTTCCAAGTAGTCCACCATATGCAAGTTGAGATAATTTTCCACATTACTAGACTTACCTTCCAAATAAACCATATGTGTTGTCTAGACTTCTTCAAAACATCTAATTAATGTTTTTTCCTTCCAACTTTCCAAGTAGTCCACCATATGCAAGTTGATATAATTTTCCACATTACTGGATGTATCTTCAAAATAAACCATATGTGTTGTTCCAGCAAGCTAATACCTCCACCACAGACGTTGGCATGGCCCATTTGATGCCTTTCATGATTAATAATAGATTACATAGCTGAATAGTCACTCCACAATTAAAAAAACAGTGATTATACAAGATAACAATTTAAGCCTTAGTTTAAATTTTAATTAATCAACTTAAATGGGAATGTAAACGCACATCACGCAAAAATCTCAGGGGATGTCTCACACTTTTCCTTCAAATAATCGAACCTCCTAACCCATTCTCTTGGTTTCACAGACCGTTTTGAAGTCAAATTTTTCCTTTTTGTAAAATGTTTTAAATATAGATCAAACTCTTTTTTCTGAAAAATTTAGTTAACTAAGTTGCCTAACATGTCAGTTAAGATGATCCCATTATTTGTGTTGGGTGGCGACTCCAAAACATTTTCATAAAATTCTTTTTGAGTTACGAAAAAAATTTGATCTATGTTTAAAAATATTCTGGCAAAAGGAAAAAATTGACTCTGAAACAGTACCTGAAAACAAGAGAATAGGTTAGGAGGTTCAATTATCCAAGGTAAAAGTACTAAGTAGCCTTAAAAATAATTGAGTTAACTAAGTACCCTAACAAAGTGTTACGTAGCAAACACTTCAGTGAAATTTTGGGTGCAATAGTAGGTATGCAATTGATGCTCGAGTGTTATTGACTAAGACACCTATCCACCACCAGAATACTCATTGAATTTGACACCACAAGGACTAAGACTCTTTCCTAGGTAAATGGTGTCAAGGTCAATTTACTGGCTTAAATTTTCCAACTATTATGACTATAAATGACAAGAGATTTTCCTTCCTTGTTCATTCACAGCAAGAAAATATGGAGAGCAACTCATTTCAACATATCTTTCTCATATTGTTCTTTCAACTTTTGTATTTCACTTGCATAGACTATCACTTCGTTTCCTCTTCTGGCACCTCTAGTGTAAGCACTTGCACTGAAACAGAGAAGAATGCACTGCTAAAGCTTAAAGAAAATCTCACAGATCCTTCTGGCAGGCTATCTTCTTGGGTTGATGATCAAGAATGTTGTCAATGGCTTGGTGTGAGCTGTGATAACAAGAGCGGAAACGTCGTAAAGATTGATCTCAGGAACATATTCTCAACAAACCATGAATTAGGAGGTGAGATTAATCCATATTTACTTGAGTTACAACAATTGAGATACTTAGACTTGAGCATGAACAATTTTGAAGGAATCCAAGTGCCTGAATTCATTGGTCAAATCAAAGAATTGAGGTATCTCAATCTTTCGGGGGCTTTTTTTTCTAGTTCATTATCTCCATTTCTTGGGAACCTCTCAAAGTTGCGAGTTCTTGATTTGAGTTTCTACTCGGATCAACCAGCTGAGAAAGACCTTGCGTGGATAAAAGGACTTTCTTCTTTGGAACATTTAAATTTGGGAGGTTCAGATCTTAGCAAAGCTACTAATTCTTGGCTTCAGACAATCAATAATTATCTTCCGTCTCTCTTGGAGTTGCATTTACCTCAATGTCAACTTCTAAACTTTCGATCTTCTCTTCCATCTCTAAATCTTACTTCCCTTTTGGTACTTGATCTTTCCAACAATGCTTTCAACTCAAGCATTTTCCCTCTGTGGATATTCAAACTTAGTAACCTTGTGCATCTTGACCTAAGCTCCAACAATATCTATAGTGAACTGCCTGATGAGTTTGTAAAGCTCATTTCCCTTAAATATCTTGATCTATCTTCCAACTATGGTTTCAATGGGACACTCAAGAGAAGCTTTGGGAAACTATGCAATTTGAAGACACTAATCCTCAATGAAAACAACATCAGTGGAAACATTACTGATTTCATCGATGCCTTATCAGAATGCCAAAGCAACAACTTAGAGACATTGGACTTGAGTCACAATGCATTGACGGGCAATCTTCCTACTACATTAGGCTACTTGAGGAAGTTAAAAGATCTTCAACTGAAGTACAACTCGCTGACAGGCACAATACCTGAAACTATAGGGCACTTATCATCCTTGGAGACACTCCACCTCACATCAAACAAAATGAGTGGGAACCTCACCCCTAATATCGGGCAGCTCAAGTCGATGATCTCATTGGACATCTCTGAGAATATGTGGGAAGGTATTGTCACAGAAGCCCATTTACTGAATCTTTCTAACTTGCAAGAATTTTTTGTTGGTGTTAAACTTGGTAAGAATATTACCTTGGCATTCAACATCAGCCCAAATTGGACTCCTCCTTTTAAGCTGACATTCTTGACCATTCAGTCATGTCAATTAGGCCCTAAATTCCCACATTGGCTGAAGGATCAGAATGAGCTCACCAACATAATATTCAATACCGCAGGGATTTCAGATGCTGTACCAGATTGGTTTGTAGAGTTGGATTTGAAGCTGGATAATCTAGACATAGCATACAACAACTTGACAGGGAAAATTCCGAACAAATTTCAATTCAACATTGAAGCCAATGTCGATTTAAGCACCAATAGGTTCGAGGGACCTCTCCCACTATGGTCTTCTAATGTTACAACATTGTATTTAAGGAATAACTTATTTTCAGGACCTATTCCTCTCAGTATATGTGGAGTACTTCGTGATTTAACAGACTTGGACATCTCCAGGAACAACCTAAATGGCACCATTCCCTTGTGCATCGGTGATATCAATCAGTTGACTACTTTAGCCCTCGATAATAACCAATTTATTGGACAGTTTCCTGATTTCTGGGGTAAGCTACCATATCTTTATTTGATAGATATATCAGAGAACCATCTATCCGGCCAAATTCCAGGTTCACTAGGTTCGCTATCTCTGAGGTTCTTAAGACTCTCAGGCAACAATCTCTCTGGAGAACTGCCTTCGAGTTTGAGAAACTGTACGCAAATGATTAGCATTGATCTTAGTAATAATCGATTGTCAGGGGTAATCCCAGCTTGGTTAGGGGAAACAATGAGATCACTGTTAATCCTCAGTTTAAGCAAGAATAGGTTTTTCGGCCCCATTCCTTTAAAAATATGTAGCCTTTCAGGTCTTCACATACTGGACCTTTCAGGAAACAACTTATCTGGTTCTATCCCATCTTGTTTTGGCAATCTGGAAGCATTCAAGGTTGAGCTGACTGATGCAGAAGCTGAAAAATATCAAGGGAAACTGAAACTTGACGCGAAAGGAAGAATACTTTATTATGATACTATCCTTTACCTAGTCAATAGTATCGATCTCTCGAGCAACAGTTTATCTGGAGAAATCCCAGTAGAGATAACAAGCTTGCTTAAAGTTGTCACCTTGAACTTGTCCGGGAACCATTTGACGGAAATATACCGACGGATATTGGAAAGTTAGGACGGGTTGAAACCTTAGATCTTTCAATAAATCGGTTGTCGTGTCCTATCCCACCAAGCATAGCTAGTTTAGACTTTCGACTCATTTTAACTTCTCTTACAATAAGTTGACAGGAAAAATTCCCACTAGCACTCAGTTCCAAACCAAAGTTGATCCAACAATTTTCCAAGGAAATGCTGCACTTTGTGGTCCTCCTTTGAAAGAATGTGATGGTGACAGGACTACAACATCTGATAGTGGAACAAATGACGAAGGTGAAACTGATGATGAAGATAAACTTGAGAAAGTATGGTTCTTTGCTGTTGTTGGTTTGGGATACTCGTTTGGGTTCTGGGTATTTTTTGGCACTTTGGTCATCAGGAAAAGATGGAGAATTGCTTATTTCAGATATATAGAGACATGCATTTTGGAGTTCGAGGAATGGTCATGGAGTTTTTTGCATAAAATGTTAGGATATTTAACGTGTAGAAGAAACACTTAGGAAAATGTTGAAAAGTGTTTGTCAACTTTAGCAAGGTATTCAATAAGTGGATCTATAGGAGTTTGTCTCTGCCATTCTGTTATAATTTATGTTTTAGTTTCAGTATAGCACATATTACTATTCTGTTATAATTTATGTTTTAGTTTAAGTATAGCACATATTACTCACTTTTCTATATGAAATAGTGTGAACCAATGCTACCTAGATGTTTATCTTAGTTCCTAAAATCGGCACAAGAAAGAACTAGAGAAAATGTATAAACTGCTTTTCATTGACTCAAAGTAAAGATTTCATGAATTTGCTAATTTCATGGGCAAAATTTAAGTACTTATTTCATAAGTTAGAAAGTTCTCACCTAAATGTTTAACTTATTTGCTAATATTGACTAAATCAAGAGCATCTTTCATTCCCCACACCCCTACCTTTGACAGGTCCTATACGCACTTAGATAACTTATTCAGGAAGATCATAGGACATTGTAAATGACCATACACTAGATTCTTATCCTTACTTTAACTTTAACACAAACTAAAGGTTTTGGAAAAGTTTGCCAGTGTTCTTTGGTGCTATGAGAGAATGTATCATTGACTACATCGAAAATAGAGCTCAAACTAAGAATTAGATGGGGAATGTTCACACGACTATATGTTTGTAGTGCATGTCATCAATGAATTGTAGGCTATCAAAACTTTTTTTTTCTCCCTTTAGTGGTAAAGATAAAGCACGGAGAAATTGCAACATTTTAAGTAAACGGTTGAGTTTGCAGTAGTAAAGAGGGAAAGAGATGTTAAAATATCTAGTTCAGCAAAGAAATTAAGAGGGAAAGATATGTTAAAAAAATAGATATAACTCTGATCAGTTCGAATGGGTGAGATCAAAATAAAGCTCAAGCATTGTCCAAGTTCCATCAAATAATTATAACAATAAGATATTCAACCAACAAAAAAGGAACCTTCTTCTTCTATTGCCTTCAAAACTTTCTTGATATCAATTACATCTACTGAGAAAGTGTAAAGTTGTTAAAACTGATATATCTACTCAGCAAAATTAAAATTAAACAACTATACTGTGAAAATTAAGAGTCAATTATTGAAACTAACTTATAGAAAATGAACCTCCAAATTCCAATAGTCCAATTTGAAGACTAACTCCAATTGTCTTTTCCTATTCAGGCTTGATGAACATTGAACAAAGATAGTGGGCAAAGTCCTACAACTTTAATGTTTGATGCTTCTTGTCAGGGAGCAGCCCCTTAATTCAGTGCTAGATATAGAAGAAACAGAAAATTGCTTAAAATATTCATATCCATAAGGAGAAAAAAATTCATCATTTTTCTTCGGAGGTAGTAGAACCAGAGGAATCGCTTGAACGTTCTTCTCCAAAAATAGAAAAAATATCGCATGTGGAGAAGGATTATGTCACACCCCACCCTTGGTAAGGAGTGACTGGCACCCGACACCCTACGGGAATCGAGCGAACTAACTTATAACTTGCATCTTTCTTGTCTCGAATGGTAAAAATACAGCTAACGGCTAAATATGAACATAATATCATGCATAAATATATGTGCAATGGGCTACGATGCCAACATAACTACCGACACAACATAACTAAGCTATACCCAGGAACTGTCTGCAAAGCCTCTATGAACATGACTGAAATATACAAGTCGGGACAAGGCTCTCAAGATACCCTTAACGCAATTCATATATATATATATATAGAGAGAGACTTAGGCTCGGCAATGCTCCAGGAAGAAGTGGAGCCACCAAACATAACTAGTACCTGAAGGCATCCTACGATGAAAGATCCTCGTCTCATCTATCTACACTTGCGGGCATGAATGCAGCGTCCACAAGAAGCGACATCAGTACGAACAATGTACTGAGTATGTAAGACACGAATAGTAACATGATATAAGAATGAAGATAACATAAGATAAAGTGAGCAATTATACCTCGTACACTTCCTGAGATTTATGTCACGTAAATTAACTTGTCTATAGGAAAAACATTTCATACACATCCATACACAATAGACACACATTTGCATTCACATGTATTTACTATACATACATCTGTCATATCAGTACAATCCGTATTCCTCGTCAATGGGGCTCGATGTCATCCGTTATCCAATATCATTCCTTGATCGGTGGGAGTGCAATGCATACATACATACATATATATAACAAAAAAAACATACATAAATGAAATCAACATTATAATTAGCATTATCATTATCACTATATCATTTATAACAAAAGAATCTTAGAAGGATCAACCATCGTAAGGTGAAATTGATAATGTTACGAGAATATCTCCTTTAGAATCTGAAATTCAAGAGATCCGTGAACTAAGATAGCATTAGAAATAGAATCATTTCCAATACCATCATGTATATCTCACCTCGAAAGAACAAGTATTATGAGGTGAGATTAATCACAAAGAATAGTCTCAAACCATGAATAAGCTCAATAATTTTGCGTAAGGATCGACCATATATTCATAGACTTTTAGCATTTGTTTAAGCAAGGATATTATGGATATGGCACAAAGGTTTATAACAAAAGAATCATGCCTTTAGAAACAAAGGGTTTAGCCTTAACATACCTTTCGGTCTTCTTAGTTATTCAATGGTTATCCTTCCAAAACATCAAGTAACTCTACATATAATATATATATATATATATATATATATATATATATCTGTTAGGCTTATCGTCAAGATGCTTATCTTAAGCCTTCAAATTTTGGAGCATAAACTCCTTTAGGAACATCATTATTCTCCCCACGCTCAAAATTCATAAATTATGATTCTCTGCACTAAAAATTAGGGTTTTTATACCATCCCCTAGGCTGATTTATATGCCTAGCCCGAAATCTCAATCCAGCAACTAACAACAAAACAACAATACCAACATCAACAACATCATTTCCAACACCATCATGTTCCATAAACATCCCACACGATGTTTTCCAAGTTCCACAACTAACCAACTCATTATACGACTATTTAACAACTTTATAATCATTAAATCTCATGTCAAGGTAAACTGAAACTAACATTAATAATAAGAGATTCATACCTTACTCCAATATATATTGCCATATCTTCACTTTTCTCCTTGATGTTATTATCTTGAACTAAAACTCATCGTCCCCTTTTTGCGATTTTATAATAGCAACTATCGTTATTTTGTCCAAAAGCCCCAATTCGGGTTTAGGCATTCTAGCTTATTTGGGCTTAAAATTTGATGTATGGAAATTTCATAGGTGGAAGTTTCCAAATTTTGGGGAGGCTTAGACTTAATCAAGGTGTTTTTTGATGTTTTAAAAATAAGGGGTAAAACCCCTTTTAAAGAATTCTAAGCCATCGGTACTATACATGATTACTACGCCCAGGCTATGGCTCGGGGCGTGACACTTACTCCCAATATTGTTGCCATATCTTCACTTTTCTCCTCGAACTTGAGCCAAAACTCGTCACTGTATGATTTTGTAATCACAACTATACGCTGTCCGGGCCAGAATTCGAGGATTCTAGCTTATTTGGGCTTAAAATTTGATGTATGGAAATTGGTGGAAGTTTCCAAATTTTTGGGGAGGCTTAGAGGGTGTTTTTTTGATGAAAAATAGGGTAAAACCCCTTTTAAATTATAACGTCCATAATTCTCTACTCCGATGTCGTATCGACGAGACGTTTGTTGTGTTGGAAACTAGGCTCGACGAACTTCATTTTAGGCTTTTGAAACATCTTAAAACTCCTAATATACTAGGAGATATACCACTCCAAAATTGACCCAAAATTCTGTCCAAAATTCTACCAATTTTCAAATTTTCGACAAACTTATTTTCTTCGATTTGCTTGGTCCCGAAACCTTCCGAAACTCTCCATACATGATATTTATCATTAATCATACTTGATAATAGTCATATCCTTTAGTTTCAAGGTTGTCCTTCCCATTTGCAACTTACGAGATTGTAATTCATCCTCTACTCACACCATACACTTAATAATGCTTCGTTCCTCATAATCCAAAGTTGTTTTACTTAGCTAAAGCTCGACATATTTACATTCAAATTTAATAAGTGCTTCTCTAAAAGTACAGGGTGTAACATCCTCCCCCCTTCAAAAACATGTTGAAGTAGAGTTAGTTTAGAGGGGAATGTCGATATTCTTACCTGCATTTACTGGTATTTACTTTACTTTTAAAAACTACACTTATGTGAATTACGTAGTTTATCCTTCTTCTTATCATTTAGAAATTCTTGTTCTCTTCGATCTCTGCGTATCCTTCTTACGCTTCACAGATATTCCCGGCCTTTGTCTAAGTCACCAGCTTGTTCCCATCAAATGCAATATCTTTAATCATTTCTTTTAAGTTCTCTTTTTACTCTTAACCTTCGCTCGACTCTCACCTGATAAGTCTTTTTCCATAGTCTAGCGCACCTATATGTTGTTTTGATTCATTACTGAAGCGGGTCTCTTGATTCCTTAAATGTTCGTCTCCTCTATTTATATCCATGAATCTTTTTCTTGCAATCTCGTCTCCGTCTACTTTTATAATTTCTCCTTGCATTTCCTTAGCTCATCTTCCTTTATAGCTCTCTATTACTTTTCAATTTCCCCATTGTCAGGTGTCATAATTCCTCCAATACGTTATCTAGTCAATCCTTGTCTTCGTCATGAAATACCTATAAAGTTCATCTTGTCATTCATTTCTTACTTCCCTTCTTAATACCATATTGATCGTATGCTCATATATGTCTAATCCTAGTATATTCATCCAAATCATATCTCTAGTCCAAGCCCAATATCTTACGCTATCAATACGTACCTTTAACATAGGCTTCATTTTACCGCAGTAAATCGAAAATATAAGAAATAATATGTATGTGTATATATATATATATATATATATATATATATATATATATATATATATATATATATATATATATATATGACAAAATAGAATCCGAATCGATCACTATATATATATATATATCATGGGAAGACATTGATGATATACACAGACAACATTAGGGAAAGGCTTTGATCCTATTGCTCGGATAATGCATAATCACGGTTTTGAACTAGACATTCTTCCTCTACTTTTACCATGACCCGCCGGGTTACCGCGACCCTTGTCAAGGCGTACCGATAATGATGAACCTATTTCGATCCCGTAGGCCGGACCGTATACCTACTTTGGACACTCACGCATAATATGGCTCCGCAAGCATAACAAACATCTAAACCTAATCGATATGGTCCCAAATGTAAAATACATCGTGGTGCGGTTCGTCCGGCCCGAGTCACACTTATATTGTATACAAGATTTTGAAACTCTTCGAAATAGATAAAAGATCAAATCTCTTACTTGCAAATCGGGAAGGTGTATGATTGGCGTAGGCACGGAATACGCCTCTGTTCCTTCTAAACTCACTAATAGCTCCCGAAGATTTGACCCTCTTTGTATTCTATCATAATCCGCTCACCGTAAGCGGCTACCGTTGCTCTTCAAATTATTGAGCATGGGCTCGAATACGAGAATGTTCTTCCCTGCAGGCCATCAAACATTCCTTAAGCAAATGTGGCCTCAAACCACTCACGAATCGATGTACGCGGTCTCTCATATAAGCTACCATGGTTTTAGCATACTCCGGAGAATGAGAGACTATACTTGCGAGCCGTATTCCTTATAAGATTCAAAGATCGGCTCTGGCCCGCTGAACCTCTGGAGGCAAATAATGTCGGAGGAAAGCATCTACAAACTCTTGCCATACTAGGGGAGGTGAATTAGCTCCTCTAGAGTACATCCAGATCGTATACCAATGGACCGCAACATCCCGTAATCTCTAAGCCAATTCTGAGGTATCGAAGCATGCATTAATCAAACGTTCTCGACATCTCATCTATAAAGCTCGTTCCTTATCGGTTTCGACCCAAAGAACTACGAAGGGTCTAAACTAATAAAATCACGGGCTAAAGACCGCTCTATCACCTTGGCCCGCCCTACCGGCGGCACGAGCGCAATTATCCGAGTTAACAATCGAATGGCCTCTCTCTCTCATACGCTAGGCCGAGGAAGCATGTGGTGGACAAGGTCTTGGAAAAAGGCTCCTTTATGACCCTCTAAAATGGGTGGAGCGTAAGAGGTCGAGACGAACCTCGTTCGAGGTAAAACTCAATCGCGGCGGATCTCGTTTCGTTCTCTTTTTCTATTACCGACTTGCCCTTCTACGGCGGGCAATGTCTTTTCTCTTCATAGGCATTCGAAATCATAACGCACAATTAAGAAAATGGGAATCGATGACATAGCTCATCGCACGATCTAAGATGAGAAAATAAGGTCAATCATTCCTAAATGCCTTATAGCCCTACATTTATATGTGTGGTGCCACACGCCATTATAAACAAGACTGCGGTGACACGATTGCATCACCCTAGGACGAATCTTCGATACCAATTTGTCACCTCACCCTTATAAGGCGTGGTGGCACCCGACACCCTGGGGCAACAGCGAACCAACTTATAACTTATCCTTCTTGTCTCGAATGGTAAAAATACGGCTAATAACTATGAACATAATATCATGCATAAATATATATGCAATGGGCTACGATGCCAACATAACTATACACAACATAACTAAGCTATACGCGTAGAAGCGTTGTAAGCCTCTATGAATATGGAAAATATACAAGTCGGGACGGGGCCCCGAGATACCCTTAATACAATTCATATATATATATATATATATATATATATATATATATATATATATATATATATATATATATATATATATATATATAGAGAGAGAGAGAGAGAGAGACTTAGGTTCGGCAAGCCTTTGCTCCGGAAGAAGTGGAGCCACCAAACGTTACACGAAGGCGAAAAACGATGAAAGATCCTCATCTCATTTATCTACACCTGCGGGCATAAATGCAGCGTTCATAAGAAGGGACGTCAGTACGAATAATGTATTAAGTATGTAAGGCATGAATAGTAACATGATATAAGAATGAAAATAACATAAGATAAAGTAAGCAATTATACCTCGTACACTTCCTGAGATTTTGGTCACGTAAATTAACTTGTCTATAGGAAAAACATTTCATACACATCCATACACAATATAACCATATTTGCATTCACATACATACTATACATACATATATCCGTACCCGTACCGTCCTTGTCATCCGACTTGATGTCATCCATGTACAACCCTTTCGAGACTCGGTGTCATCCGTACCCAACTGATTAGTGGGAGTGCAATGCATATATACATACATACATATATAAACATTAAAAAAAATACATAAATGAAATCAACATCATAATTAGCATTATCATTATCACTATATCATTCCTTGAAGGATCAACCATCATAATGTGAAATCGATAATGTCACGAGAGTATCGAGAACCATGAACTTAGATAGCATTAGAAATAGAATTGTCATGGCTATATCTCACCTCGAAAGAACAAGTATTATGAGGTGAGATCAATCACAAAGAATAGTCTCAATACCATGAATAAGCTCAATAATTACGTAAGGATCATGAGATTCATAGACTTCTAGCATTTGTTTAAGCAAGGATATTATGGATATGGCACAAAGGTTTATAACAAAAGAACCATGCCTTTAGAAACAAAGGGTTTAGCCTTAACATACCTTTCGGTCTTCTTAATTATTCAATGGTTATCCTTCCAAGCTCGTAACTCTATATATAAAACCATTCATACTATTGTTAGGCTTATCGTCAGATGCTTATCTTAAGCCTTCAAATTAAACTCCTTTAGAATCTCTAAATTAAAAATATGCCAGCTCAAAATCACAATCCGAACCAAAAATAAAAATAACAATACCAACATCAACAACATCATTTCCAACACCATCATGTTCCATAAACATCCCATACGATGTTTTCCAAGTTCCACAACTAACCAACTCATTATACGACTATTTAACAACTTTATATACGTAAATAAATCGAAACTAACATTAATAATAAGAGATTCATACCTTACTCCCAATATTATTTCCATATCTTCACTTTTCTCCTTGAACTTACACCAAAAATCATCGTTGTACAATTTTATAATCGCAACTATACGTACCAAAATTCGGGAATTCTAGCTTATTTGGGCTTAAAATTTGATGTATGGAAATTGGTGGAAGTTTCCAAATTTTTGGGAAGGCTTAGAGGGTGTTTTTTGATGAAAAATAAGGGGTAAAACCCCTTTTAAAGAATTCTAGAGTCAGTATGATAAAAGTACTTACAATGGAGTTACGGCGGCTATTATAGCACGTCGATTCTTTGTAGCACGCGTTTCTCGCTGACCACCTAACTCATAACATCCATAATTCTCTCCTACGATGTTGTATTGATGATCGGTTTATTGCGTTGGAAACTAGACTCGACGAACTTCATTTTAGGCTTTTGAAACACCTTAAAACTCCTAATATACTAGGAGATATACCCCTCCAAAGTTGACCCAAAATTCTGTTCAAAATTCTACTAATTTCTAAATTTTCGACAAACTTATTTTCTTCAATTTTCATGGCCCCGGAACCTTCCGAAGCTCTCCATACATGATATTTATCATTAGTCATGCTTGATAATAGTCATTTCCTTTGGTTTCAAGGTTGTCCTTCCCGGTTACAACTTACGAGATCATAATTCATCCTCTACTCACACTATACACTTAATAATGCTTCGTTCCTCATAATCCAAAATTGTTTTACTTAGTCATAGCTCGACATACTTATGTTCAAATTTAAGAAGTGCTTCTCTAAAAGTACGGGGTGTAACAAATTCCTCTAACCATCAACTTCAGCCCTTCTATCTAAACACGTATCTTATTCGTATTAAGATTAATATTTTTCATTCATGCAAGGCAGGAAGTCACGCTAGCTTGTCTGGTCAACCGGACAACAATGAGAGAGAGAGAGAGAGAGAGAGAGAGAGAGAGAGAGAGAGAGAGTCGAGCTTAGAGATAGATTGTGCTACGGATATATTTTTCCTTCATTCGGGCAAGCAGCCAAACCCGACATATCCAATTCCTCTGCGGTCAACAACGTGGAGAGGTATGGCGGAGTAGCTTAAGGCATTGGTTTGCTAAATCGACATATAAGAAGACTGTATCATGGGTTCGAATCCCATTTCCTCTGGCATGGAAATAAAAGGATCGAGCGAACTACTAATTAAGTTGGAAATACAGGATGTATTTCGACTAAATACTCTGGATCAAGCCTAAAACTGTTTTTCAACTACTTTTAATCAGCTAACCCAAACGGGCTCTAAATCTGGTTCTCCATAACTAGAAACATCAAATCCACCTACCACCCAAGCCATGCTAAATTCGAGATATAGGGATAAAAATTTACCATAGGATTCTCGCGAAATAGTGTGGGAACTCAATAATATTAGCACTAAAAGCTCTTTCCTTTTACTTGATAATTAGCCAATCCAACTTTTAGTTATTTGTATAAACAATAAGGATTCATAAACATCAATTTGAACTGATCAACTGAAACCAAAATCGAGTTTCGTCACCGAATCGTGTATGCTGTTACCCTAATTGCATGCAAAGTAACATGATCGCCATGAATATGCATGCACGATTCAAGTTTGATTTTCTCTGTGAACTCAACTAGTCTTTGTATAACATGTTAGCTGATAAGAAGGCTTAGCGGACAGTGGTTGATCTAGGATAATGTAGCTGGAATTTGAACATGAAACCTGAAGGTGAATTTTGAAGTCCGTGAACTATTGAGTCAACCCACTACTAAAAATAGAAGTTTTTCCATCGACATTCAATGAAAAATTTATGCTATAAAACATGATTTTTTTCACCTCATTCCCACTGAACCAGCTCAGCAGGAAAATGCATGATGGGAAACAAGTTTGCATTGAAATGCTAGAAAACTTTTTAATTTTTCCGTGTGAAAACACTATTATTTAGGTTTTTCCCCACCGGCATTCAGTGGGAAATAGCCACTAAACATTTTTCAGTAGGAAAATAGAGATATTCTAGTAGTGACCTCGAATCTTGTGTTTACGAGATACAAAATCTATATATGTGTATAAAAGATAGAAAATAAATACCATACAATGTAATTTTTTGTTAAAATAAATACCATACAATGTAATTTTTTGTCGAGGGGATTCGGGTTAACACCCTCCTGCCCCCCCAAATCCTCCCCTGTTAGTTGGTGTTTGGACATTAAATTAATAGAATATTTGAATTAAAGTAGTAGAATTTCAATATTTGAAAGTCTGAAGTTGTGCTTGGATACACATTTAAGCTTTTTGAAAAAATATGGAAAATTTTATAAGTGAAAAAATACTTGAAAATTTTATCAAATCACTTTTCCAAAAATTGAAACTCATTTTTTTTTTTCAGAAAAAGAAAGGGATTAAAAAATGAGGTCAATAATAGTGTGAGATTGTTTGCAGCATTTATTGTGTAATTTAGTCGGCCTAGATTTCCCCCAAAAGGTGGTTTTTGGAACTAACTAGGTGCCCTTTAGATTGTTTTTTTTTTTTTTTGGATTATTAATGATAAATATTCATAGTTGTTATTAAAAAAAAAAAAAAAAAAAAAAAAGTAGTGTGAGATTCTTATAGGCATATTGTTTAAGAAATTTTCTTCTTTTATTTAGCACTAGTGTACTTATCTGCGCTTCACACGATAGGGAAAGAATTATTTTGCACATATAATCATAGATTTAATGAAAGAAAATAAAAGATACAAAAAGTTTGACGTAAATAAATAAACATATAGATAATCTCTACATTTTGTTTAAAAAATTTATTCTTCAATAAATATAATAAATGGATGAAACATGCTAATAGGTATAACGATTGTAGATTTACTAAAAAGTAAGAATATGAAGAAAAAAAGACAAGAGAGGGCAATAAAAACATAACAGTTTTGTCGGCTTAAATCTCTCTAAGAACATTGACTTAATACAAACAAAAAAAATTAAAATTTCAAAAAGATTACAAACCAAAAAGTACGAAGTAAAACAATTTAAGAAAACTAATGATATTTACATTCCGATCAATAAAATAGTAAGGAATAATTTTAACGCCAACCCTTTTTTTTTTTTAATAATTACTCTTTAAATACACAAAGATATTGAATACGTTGTCCATAAAAAAAATATGAATGCACGTGCTTGTTTTTTTTTTTTTTAATCCCTTTTCGAATCTTGTACGACATTTATAATTTGTTGATTTGGTAGAGCCTGAAACAATAAATACACATATACCAACCTATAAATCTGTCCAGAAAAAAAAAATCAATCCAACCCAAATCACATGTCGCCAAATAAAACAAATATTCATCCAATTAGAGTTAAAACCAATTTCTAAAAAAGAAAAGCAACCATTGGACAATTTAACACCTTAAGTTAAAAGGGAAAAATTATATTCCTTCCGTCCCAAATTATGTAACTAATTTGTCTTATCGAGAGTTAATTTGACTAATTTTGTGAAGTTTTTTGTTGGATTAAATCAACTCAATATTATAAAATTGAAATATAGCTATCTTTTCATGTCAATACAATAAAACTTAGTTTCAAATTAAAATACTGGTCAAATTAAAGTTTACATAAATTCAACTCTTAAGAAGCCAAAAATGTCATATAAATTGGGATAGAGGAACTACACCTTTTCCAGTTTCTAAGAATTTGAGAACAATCTTGTATTTGATGGTGTAACGCTCTTCATACCAAATTATTGCTAAACTCTCGTGAATTTTCTTTTGCAATCAAGACACGAAAGCAAAGACCTGTTAGCTTACCCCAATCAAATAAGTTAGGTTTTACAATCAGAGAGAGCAATTGGTATTATAAATAAAGATGGGAAGAAAATGATGAATGACGAAGAAATACAAAAATTAAAATTGACAAAAATTATAAACCCAGCCTTACATAAAATGTATGAGTTATGGAGAAAAAACTCTTACAATTAATATGTGAACTGAGGTGTCATCGTATTATGTTTTCTACACCTTAATTATACACCTAAAGAAAAAAGATAGTGGAATAACAATTTACAGAAACAAAAACAGTAGGAGTTACAAGAAAAAAATGAGGACCTGGGAGGCTGGGACTAAGGGTAAAAATCATTTTAGTCCTCCAACTTTACTTTAAAATCAAAGACCTCCCCCAACATTGAACAATCGACATTTTCATCCTTTTATCTCAACTTCTCTGGCCATTGATCGGTAAATTTATATTATTTGACCGATCATCAAAGGAGTAAAAGGGAATTTCATTTATATATTTTTTATTAATTAGCAAGTACCCTAATTAATAATATATAAATGTTTTACAGTTTCCTCCGTCAATTAATTCTAATGCTTTGTGCCGTCTTCAATTTTTCTCCAAGCCAGAGCAGTTCTTCATATTTTTGGAGAACTTTTCAAACCCTTGTAACCTTCCGGGTTTGAAAGGTGCCCTGAAAATATGAAGAACTGCTTAGGTTATGACGAAAAATTGAAGACGGTAGAAAGTGTTAAAATTAATTAACGGAGAAAACTATGGAAAATTTACATATTATTAAATAGGATATTAACTAATTAATTAAAAATATAAGTGAAATTTCCTTTTACCCCTTTGATAACAATCAAATAATATAAAGTTACCGGTCAATGTAAGGAAGTTGAGATAAGGGAATGAAAATATCGATTGTTCAATGTTGGGGGAGGTCTTTGATTTTTAAAGTAAAATTAGAGGACTAAAATGATTTTTACCCTCGGACTAATCACCAAGGAAAATAAAAAACCAAACCCTTGAAATGGCTCATTCTTCTATTACTAAAATAAAGGAGGAGCAGTAACCACTGGTGGAAACTTTTAGGCTTCTTCCAAAAAATTTGTAACAGTCAAATCGTGGGTTCAGACTTTAGGGGAAGAGTCCGTAGAGGACTACATGTCCTCCTCATTTAATAATGCAATTAATTCCTTCTCATTTAATAATCCTTCTCATTTAATAATGTAATTATTAAGCCACTTTTATATTTTAAAAAAAAAAAACAGAAAATTAGAAGAAAAAAGCAAAAAAATCACAAAAAAAGATAAATAGAATCTTTGTGTATAGATGTGCATGCATCATGATCTTTTTAACTTTATATTATACTAGGAAACTAACCCGCGCTTCACGCTGTCACAAGAGAAATTAAATGTTTCTATTAATTGTTATTATAAGAATTGTATCTTCATGACAATAAAACATTTTACACTTTCAGTGTTCTAGTATTTCCTTACAACATTAAGATTCAGACTTAAAAAATGAATAGACATAATGATTGAGATCTTAATAATTAGGATTAAGTCCTTTAATAAGTGACAACAAATGAAGCCTTAGTGCAGAGAGTAATCGGTGAAAGATTCTGTAATTACAATATTTATTTTGGGAAAATTGATAAAAGAATTTTTGAAGCAGTTCTGTCAGTCTATAAGTTAAAGTGAAACCCAAAACTTCAAATACAGGACCTCTAGCTTTGTCTAAATAAAACAGTCCTACATCTTACTATTAAACAGGTAGCCTTTAACAATGGGCAGCAAATAATATAGTATTTATCAAGCAAATAAAATCGTTTAACCCTTCAAAATAGAAGTTTTGTAGATACACTTTTTTATCATACTGAGAGAAAAATTCTATGAAAAGTAAAGTAATATATGTATTATACCGCATTCAAATTTTAAGAAATGAATATACTTGTAAGTAGCTACGGAAAAGGAATCTATTCAACACATATATAGTATTTCGTGTACAAATGAAAGCCTTGGGAATTCTGCTTCTATCACCATTTCTTTCTCCTAAACCATTTCAGTTTGGTACAAAATTCAATAAGAACCACATTTCCCGTCTTTTTACCATAGTAACTATCCATAGGAAGAGGAGCACCATCCAAAGCACTGCCGATATACCATAAATTAGATCATATAGATAACCTTAATCCTATATTGATTGGACATGTATAATTTTGGCATTGTTGTGGACAGAACTGAACTTTTAATTGTATCATGAGCTAAATATATTAAAGTTTCATGATAGCAGATACTTCTATCTCCTCATACTACAATTTCCTGTGGAACCAACTATACGTCCAACTCAAAGGTCCAAGAGAAGAGAAAGAGACCATGTTCACATGATCAGAAATCTTAAAAATGTACCGCTTTGTTCCTGAATTTATATGTTTTCAGTAGTTATTAAAATCAGAATACAAAATTCAGTTAACATTTGGAATTGAAACCACTTTTCTCATAGTCGACATACTCCTCTATCTGAAATTATTTCATGGAAATTCAGAATTTATTGGTCCATAAGCGAGCTTAAACCTTGGAGTAAGTTAATCATTCTCTGGATAGCAGAAAGATTAACTCTGATTAGGTTGAAGCCAATTGATTAAGAAAAAAGTAGTAATCCAGAGAATGTTATCTACGGTACTTTCCCTCCATTTTTGTTAGTGCGCTACTTCACTAATAAATCATAATTATCTAAATTATGCAAGAGAAGAATGAAAAAACGAAGAAACACACATTAACTAAATTAAGTTTTAAGTTATCACAATATATAACCATCGGATTGAATCATTAAAATCACACATGGATTAACAATGCACGCAATAATATATTTATTTACAACTGATTTTAGTCTAACTATCAGGCAGAGAAAAAAACTTACCATGTCAATCATTAATATTTGGAATACTGGTAGTATTTGTGGCTCCTCAATTTCAAACTGTATTATAAAATTGTATCTAAAAAGCCTTCCGTCATTTTATTGGTATCTGCAAAACGAATGTCATTATCATTGTCAAAAATCCAAGAGAAACAAACTCCCCTACCTCTGTAGGAAAAAAGGAGCTAACAAAGAGAACCTCTACATGTCTCTTCTTTTACTGTTGATGAAATTTCTCGTGCATTCTTGTTGTCAATATTCAATAGTCCTATCTCAGACTTACTATTCCAATCAACATTCTCGATAACAGACTTACTATTGGCCCAATATTGACAACAATGTCATTCCCAATTGGACTGAATGTAATGCGTTTAAAGAAAATCAAAGACGTTTATGAGGAAACTCACCTTTCCTAGGAAAAGAAATAAGAACATACAAGGCTCCATTTCATGGTCATCAACAAATAAACTCTCGAGGTTCTGTGTTTCCATTAAAAACTTGCATTACCTAAACTATAGGATATTAGAGTATTATCTAAACATATGGCAACCAACGAAAATTATCCTGCTCAACAAATACTTAAAAGAAGGCGATCCTCATTCTTCATAGCTAGTCTAACCAAATACCATTTGCAGGTCATATGGAAAAAAGTATGTAATCACAATAACCTTTGAATACCTTGTAAAATAGAACTACCGGATACCAAAAATACTATTCCTTCTCTACTACATTAAATTATGACAAAGTTTTAGTTAAACTGTAACAGAAACCCATAGACTAAAACTAAAATTGTTTTGTTGAAAGAAAATAGCACCTCACAAACAGTAAAGATCAAAGGAAGACAGATTTTCTAAGATTTTTGGCCCCTGTTGGATAGACTTCTTATTCAAATTAAATGATTTGTCCGAAACCAACATATTATGACCAATAGATTGCGCAAGATCTCTTAGAAACGCTTTCCCGAGAAACATTGTCACATTCATATAAAATTGATCGGAACTCTCAATTAAGAAAGCTCATACTAAATGAGTCATTGCCATTGCAATTTCACTTCTTTTTTTTCCCAGTTGCAATTGCACTTCAGTAAGCGACTATGCAATTTCACTTCTTTTTTTTTCTAGTTGCAATTGCACTTCAGTAAATACTAAGTTGTACAAAGAAGTATTTTAGAGTGTTATGGATGTATGCTAGATTTTTTAATTGCTCATGTGGCAAACCTTGTAACTCGCATTCTAGGACGAATATAGAAGTGATCCATCAGATAAATCTGTTCTACTTGTAAAAAAAGTCATAATGGTGGATGAAGTTGTTGAAAGTTGAAACATGTTCCTCTAAGTATTTATCTCAAAACTGTCGAAATAATTCATGGAAAATAATTTATGACCATGATAAACAGTGATGGAATTAAATGGACTAAGCATCAGTCAGGTACACCTCAGATATTATTGACAAATACTTTCCTCTAAATATATCAATTAGAATTTGATTGTTTGAAATAGAGAAATATTTACAGGTGCTCGACATTCCAACTTAAAATCAAGCAGAAGTCTAAAAGATTAAAATAAACATACACAACAAACATGTTAATATCATTAACTATGCTAGAAAAGTTGGATCAAAACTAAATAATGAAAACATTTGAATTTCACAAAGAAGCACATTACTAAAATATGTAAATTTAATTGCTAAAACCAAACTATAATTGATCAGAAATCAAGAATATGGAAGATTTATTGTTCATACTATGATTATTAAGACGTTTGAAGGTACACATATCATGTTCAAGTTGAGTCATTCAAAATGGAATCTTTTTAACATCTAATAATAAGTATTCAATATTCCCAGACCCCACTTTGTGGGATTTCACTGGGTATGTTGTTGTTGTTGAATAAGTATTCAATAATTCCCACAAAGTACCTCTTATGCTATGACTTAGATCTCAAGAACAGAAAATTAATATGAAATCCAAGAGTAATATGGATTTTTTATTCCAATAATGTTTAAAAGTAACTTGGGTGAAATGAACACTATGTACGTTTGACATATATGGACGCAAAAACAGTTAATGCAGAGACAATTGTTATTAAAAAACCACTAAAATATTGAGATTCATAACGGTTGTGTGCTTCTTCTCCACCACAAAACTGAAAACTGCATGTATTGAAATTGAACAGGCTAAGGAAAGCACAGAACCAAGTCGGACACCAATTCTCAATGATGGAACCAAACCACAATTTATGTCTCTATTTCGCTGCCAGTGGAGCCGAATTCTCCTTGTTGATTTTGCCTAGACTTCTATTTTGGGGAGATTAGAGTTATCCCATACTGTGTCTGGTGAAGAAAACAGAGGGACGGGTCTTCTCTATTTTGCCTTCAAGCAACGTTTCGGCCAGGGTTTTTAGTTTTTCTAAGTAATAATAATTGAAGAATAAATTTAAAAAAGGAGAAAAGATAAATATGTTTGCTGGTCATATGGGATGCCCGTCACGGGCGCTTTATTTTAGTTTAAAATTCGATATATACTTAGTAAAAAACCGAGATTTGGTTTAGTTTGCGTTTGGTTTAGTTTTAAATTTGAAAGTTTAATATAATATTTAGTTATGGTTTGAAAAGAAATGAATTTATCAATGTTATATTTTATAGTTAAAATTTATAATTATTTATATGTATATAGATAGATATATGATATAGATATAGATATTTTATTCTTATAATTAAATATGAGTAGTATTGTCTACGAAAGGTAAACTTTAATAGGACATTTATAAAACTAACACTAAATATTTGGCCCATTAAAAATGATTAAATTTCAAATATCCACGACTACTAGATGGGTTTTGCTCAAATACACATGGAAGATGAATATGCAGTCACTCAAGATTGGACAAGATTAGAAATGATCACGTTCAATAGAAGGTGCAAGTAGCATATATCGAGGATAAAATAAGAGAGGTCATTTGAGATGATTATCATATTGTCTTGCATTGATCTACAGATACACTAACCTATGGATGCAAAATCTTGGTGAGTGTATGTTTTAAATACGGAAACCCTTGTCTTAGATAGATTTCAAATCAAATGAAAATAAGCTATGAGGGGCTTTTTAAAACTTACAAATTACAATCAAATGCCATAAATATTTAGTTAAGGTTTGAAAAGAAATGAATTTATCAATGTTATATTTTATAGTTGCACATGTTTTGTCTCTCCTATTATATATAGATAGATATATGATATAGATATAGATATGGATTCTATATGCAAATATGAGTAGTATTGTCTACTGAAAGGTAAACTTTAATAGGACATTTATAAAACTAACACTAAATATTTGGCCGTTAAATGATTAAATTTCAAATATCCACGACTACTAGATGGGTTTTGCTCAAATACACATGGAAGATGAATATGCAGTCACTCAAGATTGGACAAGATTAGAAATGATCACGTTCAATAGAAGGTGCAAGTAGCATATATCGAGGATAAAATAAGACAAGGTCGTTTGAGATGATTCGATCATATGTGTCTTGCATTGATCTACAGATACACTAACCTATGGATGCAAAATCTTGGTAAGTGTAGGTATTAAATGGAGACGAGATAGATTTCAAATCAAATGAAAATAAGCTATCTTGAAAAACTTACAAATTACAATCACTTGAAACTGCCACTTTACCCCATTGTTAACTTTCAGGCGCGAATCCAAATTTAATTTAGTTGGATCCTAAAAGCACCTATACCGAATATCGAATAGAAAAATAAAAATAATAATTGAGGAACTCTATCTATCCTGCCATAATCATTTGGTGGTCGAAAACTAGGCTGAATTTGTACATTAATATTGAGGCACGTGAATCTATGTTCTCTCTATAAAATTAGATATTTTATGTATATATTTTTGAAAATTGATAAAATATTATCCGTTGGTACTCATGCCACACGAAGGCTAAATGATGCACTTAATTAAAGGTTGAGTTATTTACCTAAAAGACCAGTGATTGATTCCCACTAGATACATTTTTTTAAAGTGATACACTCATGTTCTAAAAATCTTAGATTCGATTCTAATGGAAAGCTATTAGTTATCTCAGTACGAGTACAAGTTTGATCAGGTCTTTTTCATATTTTGTCTCACATAAAAAATGCATCCATACTAAAGAATCCAAGTGGATCAGAGATGATGCCATGATGGATCTGGAATCTTAATTAAACACATATCTACAGTTTTTAACCTTAAATTAAGGGAGCCACAAGGATATATATATATTCTTAAAATCAGGATTCATGGATTCAAGTCTCCTTTAAATTAGAGTAATTTGTAATTATTTATTAATTCTTCTTCCCCAAATATTACATGATTTTTGCATTTCACAGATATGTGCTTATTATTTTTATTTCTAACAAACTAAAAATTAACTCTCTCCAATTGTGAATATTTCCATTATATATATTTGGGGAAGAAGAGTTAATTAAAGAAATGTTTCATTAAAGAAACACCTTTGAAGTCGTTCTTGCATAAGTTAACACATAGTAGATTCATCAGGACCAGTTTAGTTTCATCTTTTGTTGTTTAAATCCTTCGATATTTGATGTCTTACTCACTCGACTAATCTTGAATTTCATGCGCTGTGATAGGTCCACTAATTAAGGGAGTAAGGGTCTCCTTACTGAAATATTCTTCGTTCACAAGGCGTGCCTCATAGAAATGGAGCCAAAATTTTAAAATCATCGGTGCTGAACATACCACCAAATCATTGGCTCATTTGAGTTACTGAGTTCGCAATTAAATATCTATACATAATTAATGAATTTCCTAAGAAAAATATAGGATAAGTAAAATGCTATTAAGGTCGTGCAAACCGGTACTTAATAATATAGCTCCGCCCTTCATACTCTAGAACTTTAATTAAGGACAAAGAGAACCTAACTATATATTCCAAACCAAATTTTGTTATTATATTTTTAATTGGTCTGGTGCTAATACACTCAAAGTTACTGAACGATAGTGTAGAAAACTCTATATACTAAAATAACAAATTATATTTATTCTCACGTGGTAAATTTGTAGGTTCTATCTGAGAAATGGTAAAGAAATTTCATACGAACATTATGGGTAGCAGTATACTTCTGACAAAAGTGAATTAAAAAAAAGTTTAAAGTTAGGTGGTCAGAAAAAAATAAAAAATGTTGACAAATGTGCTTCACAAAAATTTAATGCTTTTTAGAAAATTCATGGAACTTTCGGTGGAATAGTTATGAAATCCAAAGTAGAACTTGTTTTCCAAGCCATCTCAAATCAATTTTCCACAATTCTTTTTTTGTCTTAAAAAATATATTTCTCCAGTGGTAGTATCTAATTATGTATTGTTGATCAATGAATGAAAACTTTATCAAATTCTCAATAATAATACTGTTCTACTTTAAAACATTCTAAATTATAACAAGATCCTATTTCTATAAAACTTTCTTTAAATCTGGATGTGATGTCTTCGCTATTTACTAACTTTTCAATTATTATTTCTTACTAGTAATAATCTACTTATATAAGTCAAATATAATATTTTAAATTTTGTGACCAATCAAATGATAATGAATAAGATTGAGGCAAGCTCCCGAGGGAGTAACATTTTCGGATAGAAATGGTACTCGGCGAGCCGCTCTTAGCACCCTTATTTAAAACATATCCAAATTTTAATAACTATTTGAAGTATAACCAATTTGGCAAACTTTAGACCGTTCATGTTACTGCTACTGTTGCTTTCTCTTCGCAAAGCCTGACTTTATATCCAATGGTCTGTAGTTTGAACTATCAAAACCAAAACTTTAGACATGAGGTCTAGATTTTTGAACTGCATTCAAACTCCAGACCTAACATATGAAGTTAGAGTTTGACAGTTTAAATTTCAGACGTGACCATGAAACTTCACATGTCAGTTTGATTCCGAGACATCTAAACTTTAAAACATTGTAAATTTCGGCAATTCCTTACTATTTTGTGAGCATTGCTTGAAGATCTTTTAGGTTTAATAAACTGATCAATTTTGTTCAGTATCTACAGGATACAGCATGTTAGGTTGGACATAGAGAAAGAACAAGCATATTGGGCTCAATCACATAGTTGTCCAGCCATGTATATAGCCCAACCAAAGCCCAAACTTCGTGTGGGCAACTTCATGTGGGCTTTTAGAGATTCATGTAACATCCAAAATACAATTTAGTGCCTCGAATGAAATGATCGTTGATATTTTAATTATTCATAGGAGAAAAACTCTTCTTACAATACATCCATAAAACTTTGATTATCATAACTATTGCACTCTAAATAGCACTAAAAGATACATCTATTTCAACAACTATTAGTAATTAGAATCGACTTCTTTCGTCTGATAGGATGAGAATCGAACTTTACATCTTAGTGATGCAAAGTCATTATCCCATCGATAAGCTACTTCTAAAGGTTTTTTTTTTTTTTTGGTTTGATCGGATAAGAATCAAACTTTACATCTTAGTGATGCAAAGTCGTTATTCCATAGATAAGCTACTTCTAAAGGATTTTATTTTTTTAGTTTGATCGGATGAGAATCAAACTTTACATCTTAGTGATGCAAAGTCGTTATTCCATAGATAAGCTACTTCTATTTTTTTTTTTTTTTTCGGATGAGAATCAAACTTTATATCTTAGTGATGCAAAGTAGTTATTCAAAGATAGCTTACCAAAAAGTTACCCACGACTAATTGTGTTCTTTTCCCTCTTATTGAAAATGTGAAAATGGGCTCTATTCAAGAACTCATACTTTACCTATTTTTCGCTCATATTAGATTAGCTTTCAAAGTAGTAAAATATGGTACTATTATGACTCCAGAATTAACAAAGTGACGATTACTGCAGGACTAATTATTTTGAATCCTCTAGATATTGGGCACCATCTTAAAATAAGCACCCTAACATCTATTGACCATACAATTGAATGTGGAAGCTCCATCATCTATTAATTTGCTAATTAGATACTATAATTACTAGTCTTTATCAAACAAAGCTGACTATTTCTCCTTATTTTGTGTGAATGATTTATTGAAGAAAAATAAAGTGTTGTATATAATCCAGGAATCTAGGTAAATTAAACAACTGAGTTGACAACTTGTTAATGACAAGGGTGCACCCGCCTAAGTTGCTACTTGCAATTAGTAAACTTTTGCTTTAATTATTTTTGTATGGCGGCCTACAATATATCCCCTATAATATTCACATTAATTTTATCAATTATGACATACCGCTTTGCATATTACAATTTGCATTTTCAACATACGAATTTTATCCACGGTCAACATTGTTTTGAATGTAAAACTAATTTTTTTTATCCAAAAATTTTATTTTAAGTATTATTTAAAAAAAAAAAAAAGCTGAAAAAAACTACGAGTTTTAATTAAAATATCTGTTTTTTTTTTATAAAAAATGAGTTTATAAAAAATCCAGATTTTCATGATTCCTTTAAGACACTTCTTTAAAAAGAACTGGAAAAATTATTTTTTTTAAAAAAATGTAGAAAACCCATTTTTTTTAAAAAAAAATCCCTGAAAATTAGATTAGTTTTTAAATCTAGATACATTATTTATACATATTAAGTGAAAAAAGTTTTTTTTTTTTTTTTTTTTTAAACAAAACAAAGCCTTTAAAGTTTGAAGAAGTTCCAAATTTTTTAATAAAAAATTCGGTCATTTATTAAAAAAAAAAGAAGGGTTTTCCACATTTTAAAAAAAAAATTAGTTTTTTCTGATTTTAAAAATTTATACTTTTTTTTATGAATTTTCCAAAATTGATTTTTCTTTAAAAAAAAAAAAAGCGTGGCACCCGTCAAAGTTGTAGCTTCTGACTACACTGTGCCACGTGGCGGGGGGATGAATTAAAACCCATTTTGTCAAGTTTAGGGAGTCTTGAAGTGCTAGTTTGGGGACTTGGCCATCGGGGGTGTTTTAGTCGTATGTAAAATATGTTATACTCAATGGCTTTTTTGCTCAAATAATTATTTATACTGAGTATAAAGAGGTTTGTTTTAGCGGAAGAGCACATTACGGTCACAGTCGTATGTTGATGTAATCACTAAGATTTCTTTTACAATCATGAAGCTATTGTTTAAGGTCCCATAGTTTAATGTTAATCTCCAAATTATCTCGTACTTAGAATGAGACTCTTTCCTAGGAGAATGAACTACCATAGTCTTTGTTTTCAAAGTCAAAAAGTCTAATCCTTCAATTGACTAGTTTAGATTTTAGCAACTTCTATACCTATTTTTATTAATTTTATTTTGATAATAATTCTACACGTATAAATCACAAAGTTCTCATTCCTAGTTCATTCATAACAAGAAAATATGGGGAGCAACTCATTTCAATTTATCTTTCTCATATTGTTATCTCAACTTTTCTGTTTCACTTGCATAGACTCTCACTTTGTTTCCTCTGCTGGCACTTGCATTGAAAAAGGGAAGAAAGCATTGCTAAACCTTAAAGAAGTTCTCACAGATCCTTCAGGTAGGCTATCTTCTTGGACTGATCAAGAAAATTGCTGTCAATGGCTGGGTGTAAGCTGTGACAACAAGACCAGAAACGTCGTAAAGCTTGACCTGAGAAACCAATTTTCAACAAACAATGGATTGGGAGGTGAGATTAATCCATCTTTACTTGATTTACAAAAGTCGAGATACTTAGACTTGAGCATGAACAATTTTGGAGGAATCAAAGTACCTGAATTCATCGGTACCCTCGAAGAATTGAGGTATCTCTATCTTTCTGGAGCATCTTTTTCTGGTTCAGTATCTCCATTTCTTGGAAACCTCTCAAATTTGCAAGTTCTTGATTTGAATATGTACTCTGAAAAGCCAGCTGATAATGATCTTGAATGGCTAAGAGGACTTTCTTTTTTGGAACATTTGAATTTGGGAGGTTCCGATCTTAGCAAAGCTACTAATTCTTGGCTTCAAACAATTAATAATCATATTCCTTCTCTCTTGGAATTGCATTTGCCTCAGTGTCAACTTTTAAACCTTCCATCTTCTCTCCCTTCTCTAAATCTTACTTCCCTTTTGGTACTTGAATCTTTCCAACAATGCTTTCAACTCGAGTATTTTCCCTCAATGGCTCTTCAGTCTTAACAACCTTGTGTATCTTGACTTTAATAATATCTATAGTGAACTGCCAGATGAGTTTGCAAAGCTCGTTCCCTTGAATATCTTGATGTATCGTCTAACTATGGTATAACGGGCCACTGAAGAAAAGCTTGGGTACACTATGCAATTTGGTGACTTTGATCCTCTCCTACAACAGCATCAGTGGAGACCTTACGGAGGAGAAACAGATGATGAAGATAAACTTGAGAAAATATGGTTCTTTGCTGTTGTTGGTCTGGGATACTTGGTTGGCTTCTGGGCATTTTTTGTCACTTTGGTCATCAAAAAAAGATGGAGAATTGCTTATTTCAGATTTATAGAGACATGCATTTTGGAGTTGGACGAATGGTCATGGAACTTTCTGCATAAAATGTTAGGATATTTAACGTGCAGAAGAAACACTTAGGAGAATGTTGAAAAATGTAACTTCACCAAGGTATTCAGTAAGTGGAGCTTAGGGGTTTGCATCTGCCATTCTGACATATTTTATGTTCTAATTTCAATACAGCACACATTACTTACTTTTCTATATGAAAAAGTGAAATACAATGCTATCTAAATGTTTACCTTATTTATGCTATCTAAATGTTTACCTTATTTGCTAAAATCAGCGCAAGAAACTTAAATTCTTTGTCCATTCAAAACAAAAAATTATGCTTGACTTGGCATGTGTATGAAGTCGGAATAATGAGTGCTTAATGAGTAAAAATGTGGTGTCAAGGTAACTTTTTCATTTGTAACAAATAGGAAAGGAAAGTTAAGTTAAGAGCCATATGAATTCTTGCATTATATAAGGTAGTGTGAAACTCCCCCTCTTTGAAAAACCACTCTATTTTAGGATGGTCTAGAAAGAAAAGGAGGGCGCTCAATTTGAAACTGTACTATTTCATCACAGTGTATCACCAAGTAGGGCTGAAGAGGCAGTCATGTATTAATGTTTGAAAAAATGAACAGAATAAAGGAAGAAAAAAGAAAATGGAAAAAGAATTGTTGATATAGTTCTATTCCATCTTAGTCATGTAACTATATCCAAATTTCAGAAAAAGTACTTGTAAAGTTCAAAAAAGGAGAATTCGGAGTAAAATTTTGAAGAGCGCATCTAAATTTGTGTCAACTATGGGGCAAGAAAGAGTGAGAATAGTGGTTGGACCTAATTTTTACATAAACCCAACACAGAAAGCACACAGAATAGGGAGTACTACAAAAACTGGGCTGTTTGAACCCTTTTAACACTATCTGATGGAGGCCTGGTGAATGCTAAAGCGAGATAGCATTAAGAAAGTAATGCAGCATTATGAAAGTGAGATAGCATTAAGAAAGTAATGCAGCATTTTCTAACCAAGATCTCCAAAAAAAAGATTATACGCTTTAGATATTACCTTTCAACAGAATATCATCACTTGACCAATTATTAAATGGAATGCAATAGTGAGGGAAGAACATCAAGTACTCTCTCTGTCCCAAAAAGATTGTCTTAATTACTATTTGGACAGTCAAAGGGATATTTTCTTTGACCATAATTTTTTCAATTACTTGCTAAAAATTTTGAATTGTAAACTATTGTGACTTATAGTACTTATTATGTTGTTTCTAAATATGTAATTTTTATTTCAAAAAAATTAAAGATTCTATATCCGAAGTCACACCGAAAATTAGTTAGTTTAACCATCGTAATCCGAATCATGACAATCTTTTTCGGACGGAAGGAGTACTTATAAGGTGGAGATGCTGCACCTGGTGAGGATTTCTTTCCACAATAGAATGCCCCCATAAATTTTAGCTTGCAGGAGTAATCTAGATTCCCTCGGATATACATCATACCATAGTGGTCACAATAGAGTTTTTCAATAATGATGTTGTAGATGGAAGTTGCAATCTGACAAATTCAGTTAACAGTTCAGCAAGCATGACAAAAGGAGTTGCAGACTTTTCAGTGTAATACACAAACTTTGCTCAACTGAAAAACTTCTACATCATCAAACTTCAAGTTAAGGGAACCAACAGGATCAAGTTGAATTGATCGACCCCAGAATTCACTTTTTAAATTCGTATCTCCCCAAAATTTCCAACCTCGACCCTCGCAGAGGCATGCAAGAATCATGGGGTTATGACTAGTGTATAAACTGCTATCCAGTCGACTCTAAATTTTAAATTACAGTCGGCTCGATTCAAGAACTCATACATTACCTTTTTTTGACCATATTAAGAAATGGTAATTACTATGACTATAGAAAAAAAAGTGACGAGTAATGAAGGACTAATCATTTAGAATCCTCTAGATATTTGACATCATCCTAAACAAGCACCCTAAGAACTATTGACCATACATTTGAATGTGGAAACACCATCATATATCAATGACTTATAGGATATAATAATAATTACTAGTAGTCTTTATCAAACAAAGCTGACTATTTCTCCTTAATTTGTGTGAATGATTTATGGAAGAAACAAAAATGTGGAGTATTATTTATAATCAATTTGTAAACCAGAAAATGAGTTGACAAGGGTGGCGGCTAAGTTGCTACTTGCAATTAGTAAAATTGTTGCATAAATTCTTTTTGTATGGAAGCCTGCAATATATCCCCTATAATATTGCCATTAACTTTATGAAATACTTTGTATATTACAATTTGCATTTTCAACCTTCGAATTCTATTGTGGTCAGAGTCGTTTACAGAATATGTTATATTCAATGACAAATAATGCGTGCGGTTTGCTTTAGTGGTAGAGCACATTACTGTCAGTCATATGCGGAATATGTTATATGCAATGACAAAGAACGAGTGAGGTTTGATTTAGTGCTAGAACACATTACGGGCAGAGTCATATATGGGATATGTTATATGCAATGACAAATAACGGGTGTGGTTTGCTTTAATGGTAGAGCACATTATGGTCAGAGTAGTATGTTGATGCTATCACTAAAATTAACTAAGATTTCTTTCACAATCATGGAGCTATAATTTAATGTTATTTTCAAAAGTATCACGTACTTAGAATGAGATTGTTTCCTGGGTGAATGAACTTCCAAATTCTTCTGTTGTCAAAGTTAAAAAGTCAAATACATCAAATGACTAGGTTAGATTTTAGCTACTTCTATACCTATAAATGGCAAAGTTTTTATTCCTAGCTCATTCATACCAAGAAAACATGGGGAGCAACTCATTTCAATTTATCTTTCTCATATTGTTTTATCATCTTTTCTATTTCACTTGCATAGACTATCACTTTGTTTGCTCTGCTGGCACCTCTAAAGTGAGCACTTGCATTGAAACAGAGAAGAAAGCACTGCTTAAATTTAAAGAAAATCTTAGAGATCATTCAGGCAGGCTATCTTCTTGGACTGATCAAGAAAATTGCTGTCAATGGATTGGTGTAAGTTGTGACGACAAGACAGGAAACGTGGTAAAGCTTGACCTGAGAAACACATTTTCAACAAACAACGAATTGGGAGGTGAGATTAATCCATCTTTACTTGATTTACAAAAATTGACATACTTAGACTTGAGCATGAACGATTTTGGAGGAATTAAAGTACCTGAATTCATCGGTAACCTTGAAAAATTGAGGTATCTCAATCTTTCTAGGGCATCGTTTTCGGGTTCAGTATCTCCATTTCTCGGAAATCTCTCAAATTTGCAAGTTCTTGATTTGAGTATGTACTCTGAAAATCCAGCTGAGAATGATCTTGAATGGCTAAAAGGACTTTCTTTTCTTGAACATTTAAATTTGGGAGGTTCAGATCTTAGCAAAGCCACTAATTCTTGGCTTCAAACAATCAATGATCATCTTCCTTCTCTCTTGGAGTTGCATTTGCCTCAATGTCAACTTCTAAACCTTCCATCTTCTCTTCCATCTCTAAATCTTACTTCCCTTTTGGTACTTGATCTTTCCAACAATGCTTTCAACTCAAGTATTTTCCCTCGATGGATATTCAAACTTAGTAACCTCCTGCATCTGGACTTAAACTCCAACAATATCTTTAGTGAACTGCCTGATGAGTTTGCAAATCTCACTTCCCTTGAATATCTTGATCTATCTTCCAACTATGTTACCAATGGGACACTCAAGAGAAGCTTGGGGAAACTATGCAATTTGAAGACTTTGATCCTCTCCTACAACAGCATCGCTGGAGACCTTACTGATTTCATCAATGCCTTATCTGAATGCCAAAGCAACAACTTGGAGACATTGGACTTGAGTTACAATAAATTGACTGGAAATCTTCCTGATACATTAGGCTACTTAAGGAAGCTAAAAATTCTTCAACTGAGGTACAACTCACTGACAGGCACAATACCTGAAACTATAGGGAACTTATCTTCATTGGAGGCACTCTACCTCACATCCAACAAAATGAGTGGGAACCTCACCCCTAATATCGGGCAGCTCACGTCGTTGGTCTCGTTGGACATCTCTGATAATATGTGGGACGGTATTGTCACAGAAGTCCATTTACTGAATCTTTCTAACTTGCAAGAATTTTCAGTTGGCATGACACATGGTAAAAATATTACCTTGGCATTCAACATCAGCCCAAATTGGACTCCTCCATTCAAGCTGACATTCTTGACCATTCAGTCGTGCCAATTAGGCCCCAAATTCCCACATTGGCTGAAGGATCAGAATGAGCTCACCAGCATAATATTCACCACCTCAGGGATTTCAGATGCTGTACCGGATTGGTTTGTAGAGTTGGATTTGAAGCTTGATAATCTAAACATGGCTGAAAACAGCTTGACAGGGAAAGTTCCCAACAAATTCCAGTTCAACTTTCTAGCCAATGTGGATTTAAGCACCAATCGCTTCGAGGGACCTCTCCCACTATGGTCTTCTAATGTTACAACATTGTATCTGAGGGATAACTTGTTTTCAGGACCTATTCCTGTCAACATTTGTGAAGCACTTCTCAATTTAACTGATTTGGACATCTCCAAGAACAATCTAAATGGCACCATACCCTTGTGCGTGGGTGATATGCATCAGTTGACTACTTTAGCCCTTAATAATAACCAACTTATCGGACAGTTTCCTGATTTTTGGGGTAAGCTAATATATCTTTATTATATAGATATGTCAGAGAACCATCTATCCGGCCAAATTCCAGGCTCACTAGGTTCTCTCTCTTATCTAATGTTCTTAAGACTCTCAGGCAACAATCTCTCTGGAGATTTGCCTTCGAGTTTTAGAAATTGCACAAGAATGATTAGCATTGATCTTAGTAATAATGAGTTGTCAGGTTTAATCCCAGCTTGGCTAGGGGAAACAATGAGATCACTGTTAATCCTTAGTGTAGGGAATAATAGGTTTTCTGGTCCCATTCCTTTAAACATGTGTAGCCTTTCAGGTCTTCACATACTGGAACTTTCAGAAAACAACTTATCTGGTTCTATCCCGTCCTGTTTTGGCAATTTGGAAGCCTTCAAGGTTGAGCTAACCGATACAGAAGCTGGACGATATCAAGGGACATTGAAACTTGACGCAAAAGGAAGAATACTTTATTATGATAATATCCTTTACCTAGTAAATAGCATCGACCTCTCGAGCAATAATTTATCTGGAGAAATCCCAGTACAGATAACAAGTTTATACAAACTTGGAACCTTGAACTTGTCCAGGAACCATTTGACAGGAAAAATACCAACGGATATTGGAAATTTGCGATGGATTGAAACCTTAGATCTTTCAATAAATCAACTGTCAGGTCCTATTCCACCAAGCATAACTACTTTAGACTTTTTGACACACTTGAACTTGTCTTATAACGACTTGTCAGGAAGAATTCCCACTAGCACACAGTTCCAAACCAAAGTTGATCCAACAATTTTCCAAGGAAATGATGCGCTTTGTGGTCCTCCTTTGAAAAAGTGTTTTGATGATGGGACTACAACTTCTCATAGTGGAGCGGATGATGAAGAAGAAACAGATGATGAAGATAAACTTGAGAAAATATGGTTCTTTGCTGTTGTTGGTCTGGGATACTTGGTTGGCTTCTGGGTATTTTTTGGCACTTTGGTCATCAAGAAAATATGGAGAATTTCTTATTTCAGATTTATAGAGACATGCATTGTGGAGTTAGACGAATGGTCATGGAGTTTTCGGCATAAAATGTTAGGATATTTAACGTGTAGAAAAAAGACCTAGGAGAATGTTTAAAAATGTTTGTCAACTTTAGCAAGGTATTCAATAAGTGGAGCTCTAGGAGTTTGCCTCTGTCAGTCTGTTATGTTTGATGTTTTTATTTCAGTATAGCATGCATTACCTACTTTTGTATATGACAAAGTGTAATACAATGCTACCTAAATGTTTGTCTTGTTTGCTAAAATAAGATAGTAAAATATTTACAGAGGAAAATAAAAGAGAAGATATTTTGATGGGATTGAAACTTACGTTTGTGTTATCCTCTGAGAAACTACTACTACTATCTTAATAAAAGGAAAAAGAAAAGCAAGGAATAGCATAGAAAAGATGGAAACATACCTATCTTTTTTGCCTCTTGTAAACCAGAATTGAAGCGCAGATGTTCGGCCATAGCAATATATATTAGTGAAAATAATAGCAGAAAAAAGAAAGCATTCATTCAACAGTCACATCCCTTCACAGGGAACTATAACTGTTTGTAAACGATGCATCTGTTGCTAAGCATTTGGAGTTTTTTTTGGAGGATAATTCTTTCTTTGACCAATAAGTCCGGTAATTATGTTTTTAAGATTTTATTAAGTAATTTAACTATGAATAAATAATTCTACTTGCATGAAAAAGTACAATTTTCTGTAAAGACTTATTTGTCGATGTCAAGATGATTAAATATTGTCTGAACCAATGAAGATTAACAATCAAAGTTTAATTAGATACATTTTTATCTTATTTTGCTTTATGAGGTACAAACATGTAATTGAACGTATTTCACCTAATGATTCCTAATAAACCATATTTCTAATGTATATTCCTTTCATCCATTTTGGTTGCTGTCATGACAAGGCTCTTGTTGTAGACATTGATATTTCTCTTGAAAGTGCAATGTAAAGTTGATCATGTGAAAAAAATATGTAAATCCCTGGGTTAAAACCGCAAATCGGCTACCTGGAGATTACTGATTCATACGAATGATATTTGCTATTTTTTCCTTAGAAATATTTTTTTTTTAAAAAAAGTTCAAGAACAACTTTTATTTTGGTGTATTATTTGCTACATTCATTGATACATTACATATTTCTTTTCACTTTCTTTCTTGACTAGCAAAATATGTCCGTGCGATGCACGGGCCGAACATATTTATTCACTTTAATTAGCCTCTTTAAGGTTTGTATTTTGTAAATAACTTTTAAAAATTTCTCATTTTCATGATAATGAAAGTTGTTTATCGATGTGAAAAAGAAAATTAGTAAGAATATGAGGGAAAATTAATATTTTGATTCTAGATGTTTTCTTTTAAATTCTTTAATATCTTATATGTATACCGACAAGTTGATATCCATCTCAATTAACTAACTGTTCAGATCCAAATATAACAACCATTGTTGTATATATTAGATTTTTTAAAAGCAAAACTAATAAAATACTTTTATTAAATTAATTAAAAAATATGTTAATAAAGGGTAAAATAGTTACATTATAATTTTTTTATATTAACAATTATACATAAAAAGAATTGTTACAAATAAATCAAAATTAGAAAGATATATGTTATATCGTAAATCACCAAATTTTAATTCTGAAATGAAAATATAAAGTAATACATTTTATAAATGCAAATTAGTAAGAATATGAGGGAAAATTAATATTGTGATTCCATTGTTGTATATTTTGGATTTTTTAAAAGCAAAACTAATTAAAAAAATAGTAAATTAATTTAAAAAATTCTATTATATATAAATGGGAAAGGAGGACGAACACAGCTGCAAAAGTTGTACCATGTGCAGCACAAAATGGTACAAACCGAGGTATTATTGTAAATGTCTTCGGATAGATTGGTTGAACTTTATTCATTTCCATGAAAACACGTGTAAGTACTTTGAAACATGTGTCTTGCCAATATCTATTATCTTTTATATTATATATAAGCGTTCAAGACACGTATGCACTTCAATTTTAATTCTCCAACACATATTTATTTTCTCCGTATATTTTTACTTGTTCATTTTTGACTTTTCACGTTCTTGCTGAATATTTATTCTCTTCACATGTATACACATAAAATAAGTAAAGTATTGACAAAGAAGGAAACCGGAGATAAAAGTCACTCCCTCCCTTTATTTTTACTTGTCCACGTTAACATATCAAGAAAAAGAAATTTTTCTTCTTCTTATTTTACCCTTCACATTAATTACTCATTTTCAAATCATTTTCTAAGGCTATTGAGACTATACACCGATAAATATGGATATTATGATAAAATATATACTTCATTTATTAATTCTTAAAGAACGTGAAAAGTCAAAAGTGGACAAGTAAAAATCCACGGAGGGAATAAATATGTGTAGGAGAATTAAAATTGAAGTACATACGTGTATACATTAGAAGAGAATAAATACTCAGTACTATGACATATGTCCAAGTGGGATAAAAAAATAGTTGATTAAAGTGTACAATTTATATTACTTTTGGTACAAATTTGCATAGTTATTATTGGTCCTCTCTTCACGTTTAAAGTATTGACAACGAAAAAAATACAACAGATTAACTGATTATATCGAATTACAAAGACCATATACAAAGTAACGTGGAACAAAAAGCGAGAGAGGAACAGACCTGAAAGTTGCAACACCAGCTGAAATGATGAAGAGAACTGGAAAAAAGTATCATCTAATAAGTCTAAGGAGAATTTCTTCTTCTTCTTCTTATTTTACCCTTCACATTAATTACTCATTTTCAAATCATTTTCTAAGGCTATTGAGACTATACACCGATAAATATGGATATTATGATAAAATATATACTTCATTTATTAATTCTTAAAGAACGTGAAAAGTCAAAAGTGGACAAGTAAAAGTCCACGGAGGTAATAAATATGTGTAGGAGAATTAAAATTGAAGTACATAAGTGTATACATTAGAAGAGAATAAATACTCAGTACTATGACATATGTCCAAGTGGAATAAAAAAATAGTTGATTAAAGTGTACAATTTATATTACTTTTGGTACAAATTTGCATAGTTATTGTTCGTCCTCTCTTCACGTTTAAAGTATTGACAACGAAAAAAAACGGGTACAACAGATTAACTGATTATATCGAATTACAAAGACCATATACAAAGTAACGTGGAACAAAAAGCGAGAGAGGAACAGACCTGAAAGTTGCAACACCAGCTGAAATGATGAAGAGAACTGGAAAAAAGTATTATCTAATAAGTCTAAGGAGAACATTAAGCAAGTATAAGGAAAGAAAAGACATATCAAGAGAAAGGAATTTTTCTTCTTATTATTAATTTTACCCTTCACATTAATTACTCATTTTCAAATCATTTTTCAAGGCTATTGAGATTATACACCAATAAATATGAATATTATGATAAAATATATATTTCTTTTGTTCCATATTACTTGCCTACTTTCCCTTTTGCACGCCCCTTGTTTTACTATCTTACCCCTATTTCTCTCCAATAAATATATTCTAATCAAAATTGACTATTTTCAAGAACATTTATTACTAAAGGTAAGATGGAAAATATTTAATTAATTTTATCTTAATTTTATAAATGAATAAGTAATTTGGACATATATTCTTAGTAATTTGGCCAAGTAATATAGAACGGAGAAAGTACTTCATTTATTAATTCTTAAAGAACGTGAAAAGTCAAAAGTGAACAAGTAAAAGTGCACGGAGAAAATAAATATATCGGAGAATTAAAATTGAAACGCATATGTATATACATGAGAAGAGAATAAATATTCAGCAAGAACGTAAAAAGTCAAAAGTGAACAAATAAAAATATACGGAGAATTAAAATTGAAGTGCATACGTATCTTTAACACTTATATATAATATAAAAGATAATAGATATTGACAAGACACATGTTTCAAAGTACTTACACGTGTTTTCATGGAAATGAATAAAGTTCAACCAATTTATCCATAAACATTTACCATAATACCCCTATTCGTACCATTTTGTGTTGCACAACAACTTTTGCAGCAGTGTTCGTCCTCCTTTCCCATTTATATATAATACTAGATGGTGTATGCCCGTGCAAGGCACGGGCTTGTGCCCGACAATATTGTTTGTTTGTGTCGTTTATTTTTTTTTTTGATAGAATATAAATATGGGAGAAACCAACTTTACTAAAATGTAAATTTTTTCCTACAAAAGCAAAGATGGACACGTGGAGTACAAGGGACGCAAGAATCATCTATGCCAATACTACCATCAAAGAATGTCTTAAGAAGTTGACTTAGGTCACCTCTCCAATCCTAACTCTAAGCTAAATTTGGAAGAGCTCTTATCCCATAAAGGAAATTCATAGAATATATCTCAAAGTTAGTCTAACTCTAACCAGCCTATAAAAATTACCAAGGAACTAAAGAGACATCAGGAGCAGACATCTTCAAGAAAACTGATTGGAGTTGCTCATTCCTATTTGACGTTTGGGCACTTGGTCGCCAACTTCACAAATTTGAGAACACCTCACATCAACCATTTACAGAATAAGCCTTGAATATATCAATTGGCTAATGACATCAAAGGTAGTTTTACATCCGGCATTATTTTACCAGCATTAATGCCTTCTCATTATCAACTAATGCCGAGCCAAGGCTAATATGAAGCTTGTTCAAGCAACCTTCATCCTTTCTTGTCCTCAGCAACCACATTTCCTCCATGTCTTACAAAAAAAAAAAAATAGCTACCTGTCAAGCAAATGTCAAATATAAAGGTACCTTAAGTCCGCTCTAAAATGTAGTAAAATTTATTAACACTATTCGTTTAATACTGGAAGCACCAATTAGGAAAAGATGAAAAGAATTCTCTTGGTAGCATGGATAGGCAAAGAATCACACTTCAACTTCAAAACAATAATCACAGTTTCTCTATAAATCTCTATTTCATGTTTTTGTTTGCAGAACCCTTGTAGGATTAATGGACCATAGATGGTCTATGGTTTACTATCTGAAGAGGGACAAAGGAGGGGCTAGAAAATTGTCCATTGAAGTGTATACATGTAGTGTTTTCAAGGGGAAAGATGGTTTAGATAATCATCCAAGAAAGCGTCCAATATATTTTATCAACAATTTATTAAACAGCTGCATCAACCAAGTCGTAGTACAACTTTTGCCAGCCCGTGAAACATAGTACTCAGTAACTTAAATGAGTAATAGAACATATCTGTCTTTCAGTGGACACTTGGGTTAATTGTAAATACAGCTATACATTGTCGGTATAACCATGCTTAGTGAGAACGGTTGTCATTCAATGTACAAATATAGATGATAAGATATTCATCCTATAGGAAAAATAATATGGCCAATTATTCATGTTTCTACTTATGTCCTGGAGAAGTTTATAAGTTTAGCAGAATCTTTTGGCAATATATAAGAAGCAAAACTAAGCTTTATGAGACACTTCTAGGAATGAAATAATAGATACTTACGAAGGAATTATATGCTTATGAACTTGGCCCTTGACAAAAAGTTGACTTGGTTATCTTTCTTTTCTCATGTCTGCTACCAAACTGTGGATGGAATAATGAACTCAATTAAAACAGTGTATTCACCTTCTTCCACAAAAGAACACTCAGTTATAGAAGAATCATTAGCTTCTTCTTCTAAATTGTCTCTCTCTTTATCACTTAAGTCATCACTAATGTTCAAAAGAACCAATATTCCCTTTGTCAATCTCAAAAACTCTAAATATAGAAAGCTGAATTTTAAAAGTTCCCTTTTTTTTCCGAATAAGAGTTTTAAAAGTTCCCTTCTATTTGTTTCTTACCTCTTTTGACTTCAAAATTACAACATATTAGATACTATTCAGTATGTAGTGAGACAAAGAAATATAACAATCATTTTTACAAAAGAGATGATACATTTTCGGCTTAAACTACCTTATAATGATCAAACTGTTGTGACTTTTTCAGTTTGGGTGCGGGCATAAGTAAATCTCTTGCAATGGCAAAAGGATTTGGCTCCATATGAAATGTTCATCACATTTCAAAACCGCAAAGCCAAGCAAGTATTTTTCAGATCAGAAAAAGAACAGGGCGGAGGCATAGCATGGAGGAAATTGAAATTGATAATATACATACTTGGATTTTCCTGACAATGCCATTGAGTTCACCCAAAAATGTACTTACTTGTCTTCGTGTTGTTGCATAAAGATGAAATCTCCAGCTTCTTGATTACTTTAGGCCCAATCTTCACTTCTTCTGGAACTACCATGGCCAACTAAAAGGATTTCAAATTGCTTCCTTATACCCAGATCAGTAGATCAAAAGATGTGTTAAAAAGGAAATTGTAAAGATTATTAGTGTTTTAAGAGACGTCCTATAACTTTTTGATGAATAACTTATGCAGGATCACTACATATCCATGAGAAATGTGAGCTCCTTCTCACTTGATAAGCTATACTTGTAACATAGCCCAGATTAGTGGTCTAGCCAGTACTCAGAAATAGTAATGACCTCCAGCAGAACTTTATCATATTGAGCCAAAAGCAGCTAACTTTAAGAAAACCACATATAACAAACTATTGTCAAGAGCAAGATGTGATATAACCACATATAACAAACTATTGTCAAGAGCAAGATGTGATATATTTGTTAACAGGATAGCTGAACTTCTTATTATATAAGTTGATCGTCCTTGCTAACTACTTTTATTAAAATCTAATAAAGACTATATGTCTAAGTGCATCATACTCTGCTTTTTATTCTTCTAACTTCTGGTGAACCTTCTCTGAAATGGTCTCCAATATGTCATATTGACCATACCCGTGAAACAGGACATTAATTGTACTCCATCCTTCCAATAGTCTTTGCTATAATTTGATATATTTATTAAACTGCTAGAGCTTATATATACCACATAGGATGAAATCGGGGACCTGCAACCAAATATTAGGAAATGCATCAACAAAATTGGACAGCATATTATAGATAAGCCTCAACCAGCGTCGAGCAGAGACAAATTCAACTAGTACACTAACAAAATAATTCCATATCAAAATAATGAAGAACTGATAAATCACCCGTCCTATTTTATTGACTTGAGAGCAACAAAGATAAAGTAGATGACAATGGAGATTAACAATTGTTAAATACCATTAAAAAGTCTTCTTTTATTATCTCGCAATTGAAATGAGCTCGCTAAGTGCATAAACACGCCATTTCATAATGCCTTTTATTACTAACCTCGCCTAGAGTCACAATATAATGTGCTGACTCTTTTCTCCACCCCCAAGGAAAGCTTATTTTCTTTTCCCTCGTTTTTTTTCACAGTACAGTAGTACTGCCTTTAGTAGTGAATTTTACAACATCAAAGACTCAAAACATATTTGGTTGGATTCATAAATGAATAGTGACGAAATAATCAGCTATGAAGAAAAACAACACTCACTTGAGAATCCTAGTGTTACCAACATAACTGAATAAGTAATTCCTATTTCCCATTGATGCCTTTCTATGAGCTGAATAAAACAGAAATGAAAATGGGTTTCCACCAAACAATGTTCAGAGGGACCTGCAATATTAAGGCTTAGTCTGCATTTCTAATGGGGCAAAGAGAAGGATACCATGCCATGGCTGCAAAAGAACTGTTGCATGTGATAGGGAAGCGTCAAATCACATACCATCCAAGGTTTGGCAAGCCCAAGTAGCGGAATCTACTAATTTAGGAAGTGCTTACAAAGAAGCTACCATTTCCCTATTTCTCTGCAGCGGGAAACTAAAAAACCACTGATAACACCCCAAAACAAAGCAGAAGCAAAAAACACTTAAAAGAAACCAAAAGAAAACACGGAATAAAAAGGAAAGAGGCAGAAGCAAAGGCACTCACCAGAAACAGAAAAATAGTTTTTTCGTAGAAAGAAGGTGAAGAAGAAGCACAAAGTGAGAGTAAAAAAGATACACACAGTTCCTTCAAAACATTTTCTAAAACAATTCATGTAATAACTTAGCCAGTCCAATACATTTTGAGTTAGTCCTATAAAGCATTCTCTCAAACAGTGAGACTTGTAGTTCAAGAACTTTTTAATCATCCTCACAATTTATTCCATGAATCATTTTGAAATCATGAATAAGCCCTTCATTTATCTCCTTCAGTAAACCAATTCTGTTTGGCAAGATAAACAAAATCTCATTCAATACCACATTTTTCACTCAGCTGGGAGAAAAGAGATTCAACATACAATTATACCAATAGTTAATACTGAACTTTAGAATAATAAGATAGATTCATAAAGCTCAAATCTTTTTTCTTTAAGCTTCAACAGATAACCAAACCAAACACTTTCTTGCTTCAGCCATATAGAGGTACTACACTTGTGCTTCAAAACCAACATAGCACATTACCATATATAAACAAACCCAGCAAAATTCATAGGTTTAATAAATGCCAAAATCAAAGAGTAAATGGAGAAATCTAGAAATAAAATAATAGCTAATGGCCAGAGATACTAAGAAACTAAAAAGAAAAGCCGAGAAAGTAATAATAGACCAAAATGACAGATTAGATTGGATTATTATATCTGTATTCTTCTTATTGTCACCAACGGCGGCGTCCTTCGGGAGTTTATTTCCGGCCTTTATCGGCGAGAAATACCAAAATTTTCGACAAACATGAGATCCACCCATGAAATTGGGAATTTTCCGAAGAGAACTTGGAAAAACAAAGAAATGAAGGATGATGAAGATTCTGGACAAAAATTGAAAGAGGGTATTTTGAAAATAAAGACACTTAAAATGTGAAGAAGGACACGTAGGCCTGCCAAAATGGACACGTGTAGAGTTAAAATAAGAGTTGAAGAATGATTTATTAATTACCCTCACTTTTCATTTTATTTGCGGAAATGCCATGACGGACGACGAACCGTTCTCAAACTGGTGCTTTTATAATAGTTAAAAAATATAGACTAGATGGGTGTACATAATAAAAAGTTTTTTTTTTATTTTTTGGATAAATAGCCTAATATGAAAAATTAAAATGCATTTATAAAGTTTTTCCTTATTACTCCTACTACTATATGTATGTAAGGGATTCCTCACAGGAATTTTCAATAAAATTTTAAACTTTTTAATTAATTACTTCTAGGTCCTAATTTTATTTTTTTAAGTCAAATTTATTTTTTTTGTTCTTAAGGTCTACTTTTCAAAAGCTATCGAACCTCCTACCTCATTTTTCATGTTCTTCGATTTTCTATTCGTACCTTATATCCACATTCGAACCCGATTAATCCAGATAATTCGCATCAGATAAGCCCATTCGGTAGCCGTTCCCCTCCAAAGATTTTTCCATATTCAAGTTCCTAATTAAGGGAAGAGCAACTCCATTCATTGCACAAATTAAATTCTATATTTGTCTTAAAAGTTCATTAACTATGTATAGATTATTTATTTAGAACTAAATAACTTTAGAAAATTAGAATACATAACTTATACATGTCAAGTTCCGGCTCCGCATTTGATTTGAAGTAAGTAATTTCACCAAAATGAAAGTTAAAATATTAAAGGAGTGAAATGAAAGTTTTATTTTCATACATTGAAAAAATACTTATATGAAATTTAATTATTAGTAACATAATTACCACTTGTGGAAATACAATGAGTATATGATTGTTGTTGTTGTACACTTGTACTAACATAAATTATATTTCTTTAATTAAAATATCTACTTTTATATCTTGAATTTGAACCCAAACTTGGCACGGGCCTCACATAACTAGTTATTTTAGAGAAAAAAAAAAAAATCTTTCACTCAGCACCCTGCTTCAAAGTCAGAACATTAGGTGTCGAATTTTGTTGCTTGATTGAAAGTACAAGAGATAAAGTGCACCCAAGTACAGTTGAAGTACCGGTGACATGCTTCTATTTTACAATAATGAAAGAACCCTCCATGCAATATATTTGATTGTAAGAGTCGCCATCCCCATTCTATCTAGGTTCACCAATTTTTTTGCACAAAAGTGGAGCAAATGATTCAGAAATAGGATAAGATCATCCTTGTATTGCAAGGTTGGGCAGACGATTAGCAAACTGATTGGGGTTTTGTGCACCTGCATAATTCAGATTTGGCCTTCCATCCAGCAATATGTTAGCTCCTCACCACAAGTGATTTCAATGACCAATTCGAAATAGCTTAATTTTTGAATACTTGCTTCAGATACTCTGAGACAACAATGAAATTAAAATGGAAGAAGCTTCAACAATATTGTTTTACAATGAATAAGATAGAAGAGAGAACCAATTAACTTTTCATGGTATTCTACAGATTAGCTCAAGTGTGAAAAGCTACAAAGCAGTAACTTACCGGAGCTCTTTAGTAGGGCCAATATCAACCCTAGCCGCATTAGTGGCCGGATTGCACTTATTTAATTGTGTAGTTGCAGTATCTGAAAAATGGCAGAATCTCAAGGTCAGATATGAAGTCTCATCTAAAATAATGGCATGAATTGCAAAATAGTTATGTAATTATACCTGATTAAATTATTTTAAGAGCGAAAAGAATCATCAACATTATCTTGTAATCTGATAACGGAAAAAGGGCATAGTTGCAATTATATAAATTAGATCAAAGGAAAGCAACTTAACTGATAAAGCTATCATATTTAAGTATTTCCAAGTAACTATTGTAGCATTAAAATGGTACTTATTATCTGCAAAATCTCAAAAAGTAAAACTAAACAGTTGAAAAGGGAAATTTACGCGCTCCTTCCAGATATTAAGTTAGAAAAGCAACGTTCTGAGAATATTAATTGTCACATTATGTACAGAGATGCAAATGCAACAAGTGAGGAAAAAAATTCAGTAGAGAATTCTCTACCTTTTATAGTTAAAAATATCATAGAGAAGTAAAACAAAATTTTCTAATGTTAAATCTACTTTTAATTCAGGTTTTACAAGCAATAATTGTAAGCAATGAAAACAAAAGTAAGGGCCATGCTCTTGAAGTGCTTCAGTAATCAATCACTTTATCAGTTGATCGCAAAACAATTGCGCATCTTACAAATGTAACTTTCTCAAAGCCATTAACCTCATCAGATGCATAAAGAAAGTCTCCTCTCTTTCTTTGGCCCATAAAGAAGTTTCTTCTACTTCAACATTCACAAGGATATGCTAATTGTATTCAATATTTTTCTCTAACGGATTACAAATAGAGAACATGCTATATTCAGATTCAAGTACCTCTTCTTTCTTGCTTTTTTCCTATTTCCATATCCAACTTTTTCATGATCTTAAAACTTCAATAATCTTTTAATTTGGATCGTGACATCAGAAGAACTCAAGTATTATGTATAGACACTTGGCCATGTTTATTTTTAATTTGATTTAATAAGAATGATACTGCTGGTCTACATGACCAAGTTTATCATCATTTTCTTGTTCTTTTTCTCTTTCTATTAAGTATCAATTTTTCCAGGAAAATGTCTAAATTGCAGATTGTATCTACTGACATACACATAGTATCGTTTGTGCTCCACCACCACATTTTGTAACATTTAACAGATCCGGCAAGAGTTAATGTCAGAAGTTATAGTAGTCTGTGGTTGTTTACTTTAACACTGCAAAATTGTAATCCGTTTGAAAGTCAGATACCAATTTCTCAGCGAAATTCCATAATATGAAATAAAGGACTACTAAGTCAAGGGAATAAAAAGGACACATCTTGAGTACCATGGATTCCGGTGTGAAGAAAAACTCGTCTGTTTCCATGAGATCTTCTTTAGTTTGATAATGTTAGGATAATTTCAATTTTCCAAGGGATCGTGTATAGAAAGATTAAAAACCCTAGTATGCAGTATGCACAAGGTCAATATATGGAAGCAAGTTTTTCTATTATTTATTTATATATAAAAAGAGTGGATCAATACCATCTTATCTATACTTCTGGGAGACATCAAATGTTAAGTGCAAACAAACCTTCTCCATCAGAGCCCGTCGCACCAGGCTTGCCCAATGCAGTTCACATCTCTTGTGTGGTTTGCAAGCTATCGCGGGTTCTTTCGTGCGCGCATCCGAAGAGAGTAACATGGTATTTAAAAAAAAAAAAAAAAAAGGAATCAAGACAAACCTGTACTTCTTTATAGACTCATGCATTCCTTAGAAGAAAAACTGAACTTCCTCTTCAGTTTCTTAACTACAATCTACTAAATATAAGCTTTTTTTTTTTTTTTCTCCTGTAGAAACATAAGTTGAGTCTACCTAAGCTGCATTTATGGATAAGAAATAGCATTACATACAAATTCCAAGATAACTATAGCTTCTCCCAATAATTGAGAAGTTTAAAAAAAAAAATAAACATAAGTTGGATTCCCCTGTAGAAACATAAGTTGGATTCCTGCATGCTCGTATATTTCTTCTTGAACTGAAATAAACTTCATGTGCATTCTTTCAATTAGAAGAAAAAATTCAATTGAACTTCCAAAATCATAATTTCAAAGCAGTTTCAAAATTAAATAATAATAATAATAATAATAATAATAATAATAATAATAATAATAATAATAATAATAATAATAATAATAATAATAATAATAATATAAAATAAGAGAATTACCTGTAGATAACAACTAAAGGCCCCTGAGTTGAATCGATTGTCCTCTAAGATGGTATGGTAAATTTCAAACAAAAACACAATCTTTCCTCCCGAGTATATGTAACCAAACAAGAACCTATATACTTTTTTGGATACTGGATAAAAGAAATATGCTCGAATTAAATTACATTAGAAAAAATTCCAACACTAACTATAATTAGCTTAAAAACTTCGAAAACAATCACGGTAAATCAATTAAGAAATTGGTTTGATTTGATTATTTCTTTGAATTTAACTACAATCACTGATTGAGTGGTAATAGATGAATGTGGTTTAGCTTTTGAAGTATATATATAAAGTATGTAGAGAGAGTAAGAGATGAGAAAATTCTAGAGACAGATGCGTCAAACTTACCTAGGAAATGACGAATTGGGTTTTCCATTCTTGCAAGACTATCACACTCTTAGATGCATATTTTCAAGCATGTCACCCAACTTGAAATCAACCAATAAAAAAGAATAATACAGGATGGAGAATTGAATAGACGTTGGAGTTACTTTCAATGAAGAAAGTATTTGGTCCATCTTTGATTTGATGATGGAAAAAGGACACGTGTCTTTATTGAAGCAAGCATTTAGAAAATTCTCAAAATCATAATCCTTCATGATCTGCCTTTGATCAGTGCCAGATCTCTTGGGGATTCTGAAAAGCATTCAATCTGATCTTTTCCAAATAAATAATAATAATCATCATTGTTTTATAATAATAATAATAATAATAATGACAGGAACAATAATAATAATAATATATAGATCATTTTACAAAGTAGAGAGGGAAATAGTTCCGATGGAAAGATTGTCCCGATAGTTTGTTTGCTGGAATAGAAAATTTCTGCTGGAATGAAAAATAGAAAATTTTCTGTTTTGATTTAATTTCGTGAATAGTGCTGATTGTCCTATAAGCTGGTATGGTAAATTAACTAAAGAAACAAAATTTCAAAAATATTTACAAAAACACAATTTTCCCAAAATTTATCCCGAACATAGTATATGTAACCAAACAAGAACCTATATACTCGCAGTCTCTTTGGATACTCCATCTTCTTCCACCCGTAAAAACGAGAAAAAAATTGAAATTCATGCTCGAATTAAATTACATTAGAAAAAATCAATTTCAACATTGTTCTCTAACACTAAAGACTCAAAGTAACAATTAGCTTAAAAACCAAGATCTTCAAAAAAATGGAAGTTTGCTTTTCGATTTCCAATCAAATGTAGAACCCACTAACCGATTTCGAATCCGGATCAAACCCAATCCGAATCAAAAAAGAAATTGAAAAAGCCCTTTGATTTGATATATTGTTGGACTAACAAATTGAATTTAACTACAATCACTGATTGGAATAGCATCCCCATGATCGGTAATAGATGAATGTGGTTTAGCTTTTGAAGTATATATATAAAAAAATGTATGTAGAGAGAGTAAGAGAATGAGCTCGCACTATCATTTCCTCGTTAAAATGATATCATCGAGAGACAGATGCATCAACAAAAACTTAATCATTAAGAGAATGACGAATTAAAATTCAAAGGGTTTTCCATTCTTGAAGCTTGACGAAGACCATAAATAGATTTCCGTTTACACACATGGGAAGGAGATGGGGGAAGAAATTTCTATATACTCTTAGATGCCCCATGTAAACGCATTATTAACGTCTAATTGAAAAAGGCTTTCAAAAAGACATCTAATAGGTCATTTTCACCACGTGAAAATGTTTCATTAAAATCGACCCAACTTTGAAATCAACCAATAAATCAAAGAATAATACAGGATGGAGCTCGAATTGAATCCATAGACGTTGTAGCTAACGTTAATAGTTGACAAAGAGCATAATTAGTAAATGAGTTCAAATGAGAGACAATGAAAACATGAAATGAAAAAAAAATATAGTCTTCAAGAAATGGCTGATTTTCTGAAAATTGGGAAGAAACTAGGGAAAGAATGGGAATGGAAGGTTCTAGTGTCTCTTGGAACGGAACAGATTATTATGTAGGTGGAATTTGTATGATGATGATGGTAGAAAAGGACACGTGTTCTTTATTGAAAATAAGAAGATAGGATTAAAAGAGTGAAATATTCTTCAAAAAATCTATCAAAAACCTTGGAATGTGCTATATCTAGACCTTATAACCTGCTTCAAATAACCTAAAAACACACGCAAGTTTTTATCAAATAGCAGAAATAGAAAAATATTCTTAAATTTGTTTTGTTGATTTGTTTTAATGTTTCGATAGTTTATTAGATAAGTAATAAACACAATCCCCCCAATACTTAATAGGCAAATGAGATTGGTACATTATGTAATGATAAATGTTTATGTTTCGCATTGGCAGTTTAAACTACGAGGTTTGATGTAAAATCTACTTCAGTTCATGCCAAAACACAATCCTTATTGGTAATTGCACAAGTATAGAAAAGATTTAATATAAATTTAACAAAAAAAGTCATTTTTAAAATCATCCACAATAGTAAGAAAAAATTTATGTCCATCAAATGAACTATTCAACATTTGATTACCCATTATAAGAAGATATAGAAGCTGCAGCGAAACTTTCTTCTTTGCTCGGCCTAACGCTATAGTGCCAACAGTGCCACAAGTTCTTTTACATTGCTATCGAAACAACTAAGACAAGAATGACGATATGAACTAGAGTCTCCATTCGAACTACAGATAAAAAGCCATAACCTTGATCTTGAGTTGGTTTGCCATTAATGTTTTTCTCTCCAAACTAATTTCTTGCACCGTGAATATAAAAGTGTTTACTTTTAATAAATTCAACATATCTAGTATAAAAAATTAAAAAAATCCAACCTCAAAGTTAACCGTGAGTTACACTTATTTCTATTTGGTCATATTCAATACATTTATAATGTAAAAATTTAGTTATACACAAGAAATTGAAATTGGACATAATTGAATACAAATCCTTATTGAATTGAATAAACATTTGTTTTACAATAAAGACTATATCTAAATGCAAGATTAATAGTAATGAATCATTTTGCTAGTTTGCTCAGGAAATATGAATCAAGAAAGTTTCTAGTTTTGCTGTAGACAAATATTTCATTTGGTGTTTACATGTTCCATTATGGTAACAATTTTAAGACCTGACAGAACATAGTCCCATTAAAAATGAAATAGTGCTTTGCATTGAAAAGTACATCACACCTTGGCAAAAAGAAGCTTCAATCCAACTCTCCCATAACATTTTTTTGATCTGTCTTTGATCAAAAGTGCACCAACTCTACCTCATCGTAGTCTAAACACTCTCTTGGAAAAGGTTCAGCTGAACCAAGCATTCAATCTGATCTTTTCCAAATTTGTTCTTGCCCAATATTCTCTTCAATTCTTCCATCAAAAACTAGAGCTGTTTGGTGGTTCTTAGAATCATCATTGTTTTATCTGTTAATTGTAAAAATGATCTTTTAGAAAAGTGGTAACCTTGCTCGATACCATGGAAAATTTCTTGGAAAATGGTCCAGTGACAGGAACATTTCCACTAGATTGTTTTTTTTTCTCAAGATAACAAACTGTTAAATGACAAAATAGGTTCAAATAGAATCATTTTATATTGTTTTTTTATCGGTTAAGTAGAGAAGAAATCTGATGAAGTAGGAATACTCAAATAAACTTGTTCCGATGGAAAGATTGTCCTGTTTGACTAAGAAAACCCATTGACCAAATCCATAGGTTGTTTGAGATGAAGTTCCAACATTGTTTGAGGAAAGATCTAACACCTGTAGATTCTGCGAGCCTCCTAAATCAGGAATGGGCGTGCATATGGATTTCCAGCAAAGCCAAGGACTTCCTTAGGAAGGGTGGCATTGTACCAGAAAAGTTGTCATGAGGAAAGATCAAGAGAATTAAGACGGCTCGAATTTCCTCTATCGGCATCAGTAAAGGAGTTATAAGACACATTGACTAGTGTGAGAGATGAAAGAGTCATGAGTTGCTGGGTATGGTTCCACTCAGATTGTTTTTTTAGAGCTGCATATACTGCAGCTTACAGTTTCCTAGAGTTGGACGTATGGTTCCCTCTAGCTTGTTATATGAAAAATAAAGATACAAAAGTTTAGTGAGGTTTCCTATTGAAGAAGGGATTACCCCTGTCAAAGTTTGAATCCAACCTGAGATTTCCCAAGTTTTGTAGGCTGCCAACAGAATCTGAAATGCTGCCTGTTAGACGGCTGTAACCCAAGTAGAGTAAATCCAAGCTCACTAAGTTTGAGATGTATTTAGGTATGGTTCCTCGAATAGTTCCTGTTAGATTGTAATTACATAACCAAGGTATTCTACATTAGGTTGGCCAAAAGAGCACTTAGACCTTTTTGCATACAGTGTATGTTCTTTCATGATATCAAACACTGTCTCCAAGTGATATAAATGATCCTCCAATGATTTGCTATAAATCAGGATATCATAAAAAAAGACAAGAACAAAATTTTATAATTCGCTTTAATATTCATTCATAAATCGACAAGAGTATTTTCCATTGAGTGGTCAAATGATAACAAAGGCATGCCAACAAATGAGAACAGAACTGAATCCATTCAGCTGATGCTGCCTATATTTTTGAGAAGTATTTACTTTTTGGTTTGAAGTCATTTGCCCCGTATTAAATTTTTTCAAGAACTTTAGTTTACTAAAAAAATATGATTAAGAATAAGCAGAGACATGTTATGCAAGCAGTAGCTTTTATTTGTTTATTCATAAGACATGGTTAGACAAGTTTTAGAACTATATTTTCTGGTGTAATAATCCAAATTCATGCAGAAACAAAAATGCTAGTGAGTGATTTCTTTTCATGTTACCATGTATCTGGTGTAATAATCGAGGTGCGCGTGCAAACTAGCACAACACTGCCATCATAAAGCAAAACTTATTTGTTCCTATTGAGAATAGATTTTTAACACTTAGAAGCTACAACAAATATTTGTTCGTCATTGAGTGAGCTGAATTTAAGTAGGAACAAAGAAATAGGGTGGTCCTGTTATTCGTTGCCATCATCACTTTTGAAAAATTATTTTTCAAGGCAGAAAGGTGAAGAGATGGCTCTTGAAGAAACCTCTGCCATTTAATTCAACATCTAATGAATAAATAAAACATTGACTAAGCCCCGTATGTAATAGTCATCATCCTTCATTTCTCAAAGAGTTGTCAATGACTTCAGAGTCTGGGTAGCTATATTTATTGTTCATTTCAACCTTATCTCACTGGAATAGCAATTTTCTAAAGAATACTCACAAATTAAGTCATCACGAGAACAGAAAATAATCATGGTGAAGATAGTGATGGGCAGAAGCCACGTCTATTACAATATTTCTTCATCTGATTCTTCTTCTTCTGATTCTGAAGAACTTTCGTCGTCTTCTTCTTCTACTGTGGAAACACCTGGACAAGGTTATATACAAAATTTGAGAACGATTAGAAGTGACTAAAACTTGTTTCAAGTAAAAAGATAAAATCTAGAAAACGCCTCTATGACATGTGTATATATATCACGTGAAAATTTGGCAGTAATGTGAAAATTCGTATTCATGTAGTCGGTTTATGAGTATCATGTGGTTGTTACTTCTTCCAAGTAGTAATAAATTAAAGTTTGTAATGGAAGAATTGGACTAAATTCTACTGGATATTTCAAATAATATCACTTTCTAAAAGCATTTTATAAGTTGTTAATATGAAAGCCAGTCTTTCTGCAGAAGGAGGTGACACAAGTCATTAAATTGGAACTGAAACTGGAAGGCTGATAACAAAAAGACTTTAAATTTGTTCACTTTTGTATTTGTCTTGTGACCATTTTCTAATTCAACCTAGTTGTAAGCTATAACTCACATGTCTGAAGTCAAAAATCTTGACACCACAAAGAAGGCACAGAATATCTCTATGAAACTCCGGATTTTCTCAGTTGAGGTGATACTGGAGAAAATGTTTTGAAAATAGAAGACAATAGTTTTGAAAGGAATAGCTAATCATGACCTTCAGTCTCAGTTAAGACATCACAAGAACTAACAAAATAAAATTGAACTGAAACTAACTGGTACCTTCGGTAATATATCTTCTGATCTGATCTATCTTTGCTGTGATATATGAGAAATGATGACTGTTTACAATTTCCGAGGGTGTCGCGTGAACGCTGGCTAATGTTGGTTGGAAGGAATGCAGGGGATAATCAACTAGGCCCAACCCTGCAGCTTTCCTAACCCAATTGATCTCAGTATCATACTCGTAAAGATCATGATAAATTGACAGGGGACCTTTTACTGCGAAAAACACTTGTTTGCTGTCAATCATGACTGGAAAGCCATTAATAAAGCCGTCCGGACACGGAAGGAAGTTGTCCAGAGGGTGGGAAACGTTCCAACTGCTGCTTGCATCCTCATAAGCAGCAATGACAATGGACTTCTTGAATATGCAAACAAGTGTAAGTGAACCTTGAGCCACTCCTAACCATATATCACGACCTGTCAAAATTTTACCGTAGATGATACCAAAATCATCAATAAATTCCGGACGGTCAAGAATTATAGCCTCTTCTCTATTTGTATCAAAAGTTATAACACTACCGTCACTTCTGAGCCAATACAGAGAACCGCGCCAGTAAACAGGTCGACTACCGACGGCCAAATCACTGAAAGTATTGCTTCTCAGTGGGATTTCACGCCACGAGCCAGATCGCACTGATGAAAGTACGTGAAATTTGTAAACCAAATTGGGATCAGCCATCTTACTGATGGTTACCAATTTATAGTGATCTGAACTAGGATAATAAACAGCTAGGCCTGGTTCACCAATCATCATAAAAGTTGTAGGCTCGGGGTACGGTATTAATCGGTGAGCTCCAGTTATCGGATTGAAAACACAGTAAACCATAATTTCATCAAAGTCAAAGAGAATTAGACCCTTGCATGAGGCTAAAAGTTCAACGTCATAGGGCAAAGTCGTCGCACCATGAGTGATTGGGATTGGGTTTAAGGATATTTTGTGAAAATATTTGAATAAAACATTTGATGTAAAGATGAGTTGTGTAGAACAATCCATTTCATGTTGGAGCAAAGATTGGGAAAACCCAGGATCAGAAATGCATCTATTAAAATCCTTGTTTAAAACTTTACATTGAACTGCATACTTCAAGGGCAAGCGGGAGGTGATCTCCCGAATTATATCATCCTTCACTTCCGTACTCACTAATGTGTTGTTGTGTTCCTCTGCTCCGTTGCCGTTTCTCATGCCCTCAATTCGTTCTGTTTTAATTTTTTCGGAGACTAGAAAGGAAGACATAATATGTTTAACTTAAAACGAGTCACTGTTTTTGTTGGTCTTTAAAAAAAAAAAAAAAAAAAAAAAATCCTTTAGAGGGGAAATCTCCAAAGTGATTCGGAAGATCCGTATGAACAATCAATGAACTAGATATGTTGATTCTTAATGAATCTTACCCACTAAGAAATCAAAACAACAATTATTACTTGCTGGGCCGGAGCGTAGACAAGCGAGCAGAGCCAAGGAAAGAGGGAACCCCGTAATAGAGCAGCCGACTAGAAGTAGAAGACTGATGGCTTGAGAGAAGGCGGCCTCTCTGGGAAAAGATGACCTAATTTCTCTTCTTCCTTTTTGATTTCAACTTTTCTTTTTTCAGAGGTCCAGAAGGCTAAAAGGTGGGGGAGAACATGCCAGACCTCTCTAATCAACCTGAATAGTGGACACATAAAGAATTCTCGGCGTCGAGAGAGATTTAAGATTCCGTAAGTAACTTAGTGAGTGCTTTCTAAGAAGGGCTTGGAAGAAAAAAATGAAATAGGAACAACCACATTGGTTGTAAAGTAATTTATATTGGTCAAAATTATTATATCAAGATTAAAAGTATAATCCGACGAAGAAAAAAAATCTTGTATTACGACAATCATACCTTGGTATACTCAAGCTGTATTGGATCTTCTGTGCACAAACTAAACTTTATGCACCAAATTATCCACTATATTAATAAAGGGACACACCAACAAAACAACTCGTTTAATAGAAATCTTTATTGAATCGAATAAACATTTGTTTCATAGTAAAGACTATATCTAAACTCAAGATTAATAGTAATTAATGAGTGTGCTAGTTTGCTTTGGAAAAAGGAATCAAGAAAGTTTCTTGTTTTGCTGCAGACAAACACTTCTTTTGGTCTTTACAATTTCCATTATGGTAAAATTTTCAAGTCCTGACAGAGCATAGTGAAGCATTGCATTGAAAAGTATTGTTGTCTATATATGGCTTCAATCGTCTTCGTCTGTTTTCCGTTACCAGAAATCTGTCTTTGATCAGTGCTAACTATCCAACATAATGATGTTACAACATATTAAAAAAGAAAGTAATGGTGGAACAGTAGAAAATAGTGAGCTTTGCAGCAGGGGATAAACCAAAGGTTGACCAAAGAAAGAAGCTGCTTTATAAAAATTCATTCGTCTTCTTTTGTTAGTTTATTTATTCAGAATGAGAAACCTATACAAACAGGAAAAATAAGATTGGCAAAAACCTATCTGGACAAATGCAATAACCTTATCTGTAAATCAAGTTTGAGATGCAAATGTGAATTTTGTAGTTACTGTTGTGCCTATGATCTCAACTCAAGTATGAGATGAGAAAAAGATTGAATGGATGAGTTTTTAACATCTACAAAATGTGATTAATTAAGAGAATTTTAGCTTTTTGTTTTGAAAGCATTTGCAGCTGCATTGTTTAGCCTCAGATGATGACATTTCCTATCATCCTCTCTTTTCCAGAATGCTTACTAATAAACCAAAAAAAAAAAAAAAAATTAAAAAACATTAAGAATAACTCGACAAGATTGTCATACTAAATTTAATTATTTATTTTGCAACCAAATTTATGTATTTGTTGCCATCATCACTTTTGGGAAGATGGTTTTTGAAGCAAAACTCCTTCAATTTCATACATCATCTGATGAATAAGGCTAGAGTAGTATTGTTCGGGTTATTGTGTCAAATTCACGGTTTCTTTCTGTAGTTCACCCATCTTTAACGATTAATGACATGATTTTTTTTTATAACAGTGGTGTTTGGGGGATACCAGTTACCTCCCATCAGTACGAGTACCGGGTAACTTTAGTTCCAGGACTTGGACAATCCTGGGTGTCCCATCAGTTATCCATATATACAGTGCAATCTAAGTTCTCGACAATTAGATCAAGTGCGAAATGTTTACGCTACAACCTTTTCTCAATGATCTTTGCCATTTGTCCCTTATTGTCATCACTTGCCAAGAAGGGAACAAAGATCATTTTTTTGAGTTGTAGTCTGAGAGCGTTCATTGAATATCTATAAAGAACTTCACTTCCACTTACAAACCACTCACAAATGCTTTTTTTTTTTTTAATTTACCAGGTTGGATCCTGGTGGTGATGTATTTATTTATGTAAGGATAACACAAAAGCCGGGGGGGAACTTAGACCAAAACCCCATGTACACATCACAGATTGCAATGCAATCATCAAGGGAAAGTTTACACTAAATGCAGAACTTTCCTCTGGAGATACAGGCTATACAATTGGCTAACAAAAAAATTGGCTTTGTCCTACTTTATCCTAATGTTAGGGACCTGCCTCTTGTCCAGAAGAAATGATCCTTTAGCACCAGTAGGCAACTGTTCAAAATTGCTATAGACTTCTTGTTCAGTCAAGGTTGTGGCAAGTTTAGCTAGGTAATCAGCCACCCTGTTGGCTTCTCTATAGCAGTGTGAGAAAGTAATATCAGTATTGTCAGTCAAATCAGTTATATCCTCTACAATGGTCTTTTTTTTTATGAGAATATCCTCTACAATGGTCTTCAGGTTGAGATTTGTAAAGGTCTTGTTCTTCAGCATATCCACAATAAGCATAGAATCCATTTCGATAATGCAATGTTGATACCTACTGTTCTTGCACCATTGCACAGCAAAAAATGCACCGAATGCTTCAGCTACATTATGATCTCGGCAATGAGCTGGTGCAGCAAAAGCAAAAAGCATGTTTCCAGAGCAATCCCTAGCTATGTCACCAATGCCTGCTTTCCCATTTCCTCTCAAGAAGCTTCCATCTGTGTTGATTTTAATCCAGCCACTACAAGGCAAGTTCCAAGTCACAACCTTAGTGATTGTTCTGTGCCTCATCTTTTTAACTGTCTCACACAGTTGTGCCCATTGTCGATTCAGTTTGTGCATTGGGTAGGCCTTATCCATAGCAGCTTTGATTAACCATTGACACTGTTGTTCCATACTTCCTTGGGTAGAACCTTGTTTGTGTTCCATACCTACAAGAGCATCTTGTGGTCCATAGTACCCAGCATATCACAGTAGGTATGATGTGGGGGAAGAACACACAAGGAAACAACTAATTTCCCAAAAAAAAAAAAAAAAAATCAGAAAATTCTCTCCGAGTGTCATCCAGACAGCTTCCTGCGCAAAAGAAACATATATACACAGCATTGGTGTTTTTAACTTATACATCCAGCGATCAACAATAAAAACCTCATGAGCAACATCAATTTCACATATGCATTAGAGGCAGAAATCTCTTCAAAAAATGTTTTTAATGCTTACAGATGTTTTAGTGCTTGTACTGCTCTCAAATACTTCAGAAGATATGCACATGAGCAAGTTGCAGATGTGTAAGTGATTCCAAAAGGTAGAAATTCAAACTTATAACATACCTCAATTAATGCACAAAGATGACAATTATCCGTAAATTTAACCCACCACCCAATCTTTTACCTACCAAAAAAAAAAAAAAGGAGAGAATTGTCAAGATCTGAATGCGGATGCCAGACATCATCCACCAGATGGACCTGGTATAAGCTTATAATCTTTTCTTTCTCGCACCATTTCTCACACGAGGACTGAGGTATCAATCTTCTTTGAGCAAACATTCCCCCTGGAAACACAACAACCACCTCTTCAAAATCAACATCCACGCAGTACAAGCCGCCCTAGCTAGCTTGGAAGTCCAGGAACAGTCGCAACTTCTGCGAAAGGAGCTCCCGAGTTCCATATAGTGGCTTACTACTGATGATCCAATCTTTCTCAAGTAGTCCTGCCTTGGCACTATGCGACATCTCATCGTAAAAAGCGGAGACAATACCGTAGATGGAAGTCCTCAGGATATCAGCCATTGAATATGCTTTTGCATAAAAAGGGGCTCCTTTTCTTTTTCCTGCAAAGCCTGCTGCTGAATCTCTCCTTCCTGAGTTTAATGCAGCCCACTTAATACCAGCAGGATCCATTAAAGTATTTGACGAATGTAAGTTGGTTTTCTTGCCCATCAGAGCTTCAACAGCTAATAAACTGGATAGCAATGTTGAGATAACAGCAGCATTGCTCCCTGAAAGTTGAGCAACGCCAAATCTATCCTCCTTGTGTGAATGCACAGTTAGTGAAGCCACAATGCGGGCACACCAAGCTAGTAGCTGCATCCAGTTTAAATCTCTGTTTAGCATTTCATTTGAAATAAGTGGTATAGTCTCAGTTGCATATATTAAAGAATGCTATCAATCACTGTGCTTAAAAATAGTGATTTACCTGAAAGTCATCAAATGATTCGTAAACCTTTGAATCGGCAAGCTGTTCATTTGGAGAACGCAACTGATGAGACAGTTGCAAGGAGTTATCAACTGGAGAGCTTTCCAAAACTTCACTCAGATTTCTTGTGAATTGTTCAACAGGGGTCAAGCACACAGAAATGACTCTTTTGTAAGTCTCACCACTTTCCTCAAAGAAGGCAGCTCGGCGCCAAGGGTCAACATTACCTTCGCATACCATACAAAGGTCAAGGTATGCAAGATACTGCAAAAGAGATTTGGGTGTGCTCTCCTCCAATGCGGCAAGAAGAGGTTCACTTGGATTTGTTTCAGCAGCTGCAGAACCTTTTGGAGGAGCAAAAACAGACCGCTTTGTGTGTAACACCTAAATAGTCAAAGTAACATCGCTTTTGGTATTTATGCTATTTCCAGATGCTACTTAGAAGAATAACCAGCTTCAACATATACATCTAATGAGAGCCTAACCTTTTTTTTTTGTGTGTGTGTGTGTGTGTGTGTGTGTGGGGGGGGGGGGGGGGGGGGGGGGGGTGTGCTAGAGAGAGAGAGAGAGAGAGACTGACCTGGTGTAAATGATGACATAATTCCCAGCAAAGAATCACCACAAAACTTCCAATATAGAAGAGTATTTGCTCAGTGATAAAGTTTCCTACTGGAAGTTGACCCTTAAACTCATAAGGTAGAACAAACGCAAGGAGAGCTGAAAACACATAACCGGCAGCGGAAAGCTTTAGAGCTTTCCCAATAGCTAAAGGTAACCCCATCTTAAAGCTGAAAAAGGGAGGACGCTGTTGACAAGGAACTTTGTGTCAGTGTCTCTGATTGCCGAAAAAAATACCACTAGTCACTACATCAAACTAAATGTTACATGATGGGAAGTGGATATTTAATGAGACTGGAAGTAACCAAAGAAAAGTCAAATTGTTAGAATCATAGCAATGAGAGAAACCACAAATGGAGTTGAAAACTCTCAACTAACAGTTCCAGTAAGCATAGACAATTGGGTGCTTTCATACAGAATAACAGACACGCAAGAACTAAGTATCCCCTTGCCAAAAGAAATACTAACTTAACGCCCCCAAAAAACTGTGTATAAAACAACGCTTATTCTTTGATACTATAAATAATTAAATCAAGCGGGAAAAAAAAAAAACATTAACGTATCATGAACACAGTAATTCTGAAAGGACTGACATCACATGACAAAATAATTCAGTTCCACCACTTCCGCATCAAATAACAGAAATTGATAGAGAATGTAAGGATTTAGTTCTCTCTTGGATCAATGCCCCAATTAACAAGATGAGTCTATAGATGAAGCAAACCAAGCAATTACAAAAATAATATGCCATATAAATTGTTTGTATATGAACTACTGACTACTGTTTTTACATTTTTCTACCAGACTAATAACTTCTCTAGTCTATTTTAAGAACGTGATAAGGAACCAAAGTGCAAGCAAATTTTACACATATGGGTTCACACTCTCGTTTCCAATTAGCAGAAACCAAACTGATTTGAGTTTAAAAAGCTAAAACTAGGAAATCAATCAGTTAAGAGTCAATTCAAAAAGAAAAGCATATCGAAGATCACAATTCACGACACTTCCTATACAAATCTTACATTATGCAATCACAGAGTAGTAAAATCGATATAAATCATCCACTTTTATACCTGTATGATTGGGAACTGCAAAACCCAGCGCTTCTTATACACATAATGCACTCCATAAAACAATCCAATCTGCAAACCCCAAAACCCTAATTTCCCAATAACCAACCTTCTCGGCTTCAATTGATCAAAAACATGACAGCTCCAACACAAGCTAATCACAGACAAAGACCCTGATACAGCACAAACAGCCACAAACAGCACGAAACTAATCGAAGCCCTAGCTCGGGCCCGAAAATCAGTGGACAATAACGGCTGTGTGTTAGAAATGGGAACGAGTATTAGCTTAGCAGTACTGAGGAAAAGTTCTAAAGGTGAAGCAGCGTGTTGAGGTTGAGGAGAAGAGACGATGAAAAGGGAAGTGGAGAATAGGAGGAGGGAGAAGTGGAAAGTTAGGAAAGAGAGGAGAGTGAGAAATGAGGGTTTGAAAGGGGTTTGAGTGAAGAGAAAGAAGTAGGGTTTTGGTAAAGAAGAAGATGGATGTGGATTGAAGTGCTTGCCAGATTAAGAACCCTAAGAAGCGGTGTTTGATGATTTTAGTGCCGCTGTTTTTGTCTTTGAATAAGGATCTTTCTACTATGGATATAAGCATTTTTTTCCGGCGGAGAGGGAAGTGGTTTGGGGGTTTACTGCGTTTGTTCCAATGGTGGCGATGAGTTCTGAAAACACTTAGGCGGGAACTTAAGCGGCGCCGTTCGTGTGAATAGTTTTGTTTTTCTTTAATTGCTAAAAGAAAAAGAAAAAAAAAAGAAGACTTCTCCTATAAGCTTACTATGTTTTGAATTATTATTTTTTTGGGTCTTAGGATATGATTTTAAGAAGAATATTTGCAAATACATTTCTGTGAGTATTTAGAGATGAGGTTATTTTGAAGTGAAAAGAATACATTTTGACCATTGAATTTGACCACTATTTCGTGAGTGTTTTTCTCTGCATGGGTATCAAATGACTCTTCTGACCAGTGTTATTTTCTAACTATTGTCTTAAAAGTGGAAAATAATTGTATTATTCTAGGAAAGATGAGGTTGTATTCTCGATAAGTTTTAAAATTCTCACTTGTTATTATTCCTTTATTAGCAGATTTATAACAAGCGAACAACAAAAATTACCAGGAGTCAAGGACGCACGCATAATTTGTTCCAAATTTTATCGTACCTCTACTAGTAAGAGTTGCTCATACTTGATAAAAATTGCCACTATGTAGCTCCAAATACAGTTTCGCTTTGCTTGGTAAATACCCCCATCGTAATTTTCTTTAATAGTACAGCATCATTTACTTTCAAAAGTTGGCAAAATTTGTTATATGAATATCAGGTAGCCATATTAAATTTATTTTTATTTTTCAAGTTCTTCATCAGATTGAGACATAGAAAATTCATATGTAAAAGAGACGAATAAAAATTGAAAGAACACGTGATAAGGGGGGGGAAAATAGAAAAGAACCTTCATGATATTAATATGTACTGGAAGGTAGGCTGCAATTGAGTAAGAGGAAACTATCAAAATCAGAAGTGTCACCTTCAATATTCATCCGCAATTATTTACAAGCACGAGACCTCCAAGCCAAAAAAACAAAAACAAAAAAATAGGAATACAAGTGGAGCTTTGAGCCAATTAAAGGCGAGCTAATACAAGAAAATAGGAATACATCATGTGGGCGCTAACACCTTTGCCGAACAATTTCAGAGAACCAACACAAAAGACCTAAGAGCTCCTCAAGAAAAATTAACATAACAAACAATCTACAGTTTTTAATAACTTGACCATGAAAGCTTAGTATAATCTAGTTGCCCCAACTTCATACCAAATGGGAAAACCTAACGAGTATCAAATATGATAGTTGCTGGGGAGAGAAAATCAAGAAGAATGTACAGATGAATTTTCATAATTTGGTCACCATACGGAAGTTGTTAGGTCAGTCAAGCTCATCATCAACAGGATCTTTGCGCTGCAATGATTAATAAAAAAGATCAGTCATACGAATGCCATAAACAGAACACTTATGATGCAAAGTAAGAATCAATATGGTCTAGTTTCAATGAACGCTCTATCTATATGAAGTAGATAAACCATCTATTCAGAAAGAGCAACAAGGCTACTGCCTTAACATATACAAGGGAACGTCTCATCAAAGCATATCAGAATAAATGGTTGCTCGGGGAACACTGCTCTGACAAGGTCACCAAAGAAAAACCAACTACCACTACATTGCGATCAAGAATTTAGACATCTAAAAAGCATAGAACTGAGAAAGCCTTCTTTAGGAGATTAGGTCAAGAGTCAGAGAACTGAGAAAGCCAACAACATCAACATACCCAGTGTGATCCCATGAGTGGGGTTTGGGTTGGGTAGGATGTACACAGACCTCACCCCTACCTTTGTGGGGTAGAGAGGTTGTTTCCGATAAACCCTTGGCTCAATAAGAGAGCTGAGAGACCCCTTATCACTAAATCATTTGTCTGTCCCCTTCTTTTCACAATGTTTCACAAGGGACGGAGCTAAAGGAGTTTGACTTGCATATTGCTCCATCCATCCCTTAAAATATTACCTAATTTGACTTGTGCAGTACTGCAGTGAAGTAATACATTTAAATAGCTTAATATGTTAAATTTGATAGAGAATGTTTAGCATATTGTTAAATTTGATAGAGAAACGTTTAGCATATTAGTTTGAAATGTGAAATTAAGGGGTAACGGTTGGTAAGTTGTTAGCAGAAGTTAGAAATAGTTTAATAACATTACTCTTTATTAGTTTAAAAATTGTCAGAGTATGAAAGACTTCCCATGTAGAAGTCAAGTTTTTTGAATCAGAAACGGAAGTAGGTTAGTTTTACTGTGATGGAAGTAACTAATTGATATTCTCGTTAATAGAATAACAAGGTAGCTGCAGAAAAGTCAGCTTGAAAGAAGATATACATCACGGCATTGTTAAAATCTAGATAGCTAATTGAATCTGAATACTTGAAATTTGTGACGAAGTTGCAGAGTTATCGCCTCATGAATGTTAAAAGAAGTTCAGCATATTAAACACTTGAGCAAAGTTACAATTTACGGCCACATATACTATTGTAGCTTTCAGCATACAAGACTAGGCTAGAGGGATTTTTTGGTGATGCTAAAGAGCTACCTAGAGGAATTTATTGGGTTCAAGCAAATGACTATATGCTGACGTAGTAGCTTACCTTTCTCTTGCTGACATAAGGTTGTAACTGCACCATACTCTCAGACTGACTTTCAACCTTGGCAGATTTGTGATTCTCCAGCTGAAATGCTTTTCTAGATTCCTTCCTAGTACCTGATTGCCAAATTCTGCCAAAATTGGGGAGCCAATTCACATCAAAAGTGTTAGCCACACGCTCCCCTTTACTCTCCAACTCCAGCTCAACTTTTCTTCTCTCTGCCCAAGCAGCACCAACCCGATTTGGGTTTAGTTTCGACTTCTTCTGATTGGAAAGGGGAAGAAGGTCACTCCGTCCAGGATTTGATGTAAAATCTAGCTGACTTTGTTCAGTCGCATTGAACCACGGGGGAGGTGCTCCAGAATGAACATTACCAAGGGAACTTTCTTGAAATGTTAAAGATATCTGTGTAATGTTTGGTGGACCTGAAGAAGAAGAAGAAATTTCCATTCTTCAACTGTAAGAATAGGTGAAGACAAACGAACAAGAGAGAAGAAACAACACAATAACCAACCCACAAACATATTAGACGTCCATAAACATGATCTTACAACTCAGAAACACTACTGCACATATAGTCCAAACTAAAGTGCATACAATGAAAAATTATGTAGAAAGTCGAGAGATCAATACCCAGAGAACTTTTCTTCCCTTTCATCATTCTTCCATCCGGGGTTACCTGGCACATCAACCAGAGCGAGATTTACACAACGAGGAAAAACTTCAAAAAAAAGAAAAAAAAAATTGAAAACCATTTTTTTTTTTTTTTTTTTTATAAGGAGACATCCATATTGGGTAGAACCAAGAAAGCACACTATAAGCTTTAAGACCACGAAGGGAGCAGAGACAAAATAGAAAATACAATCACCAGTGATAGTATCAAGGAAATCGATCCAACACGTTGAAGAAGACAAACTATCAAACTTTGTGATAGAAAAATCAATTGAAAATTATAATTTCGGCACCTCTTAATTGGCATAGTTTGTATATACCATATATTTGAAATAAATTCATAATTTCCTAATGGATACAATTAAACCCTAATCAACCAAATCCATTTCGTCCAAGCAGAACCTGAAGTATCAGCCTATAAGAAAACGAAAGAGACTAAAAAGATTCTCTTAGAAGCTTCCGGTATAGGTGGGCAACCACATGATGTAATCAAAATTTTGGATCTAATAGCTCCTAATCAAAATCACTATTTGGATAATGTGCAAAAGATCATTTTCAGCGACCAACTATCAACTTAGAGAAACAAATTAGAAGTTAATAAATTAACAAGCAATCAGATGATTATAGCCACCTTGCTAGATGATTACCACAACTCTGCCAAATATTTATGAACTCTTTAATGTATAGGCCACCATTTGATAAAAAGAAGACAATCAACATTTTAATAGGTAAGAAGAACAAAAGCACAAGCACTATATGTGTCCCGTTGATAATCAGATGTAAGCAAGAAAGTTCATCACTATCTGTATGAAGACCTTCCAGAAAAATTCTAAGGATAACAGACTTCTATTGATGGAAACCCATTTCTATAACTAGAAGTGTCATGGTTCTCAATGTTCAGCCTTCAAATAAGAAGGTTAAAAGGCTGAAGTGGGCCAAAAACACAAAGATCTTGGCACACTTATATGCAGAAGTGCAAAGACAGAATAACGGAGAAAAGGAGGCTATCATACTTAGACATCTTATAGTTTTTTGTAATTGTCTTTCCTCCTGGATAAGAGAAAGCATGCAATGTTATACCAATTTTCATCCGTAAGCACTGCTTTATATACATCAAGTATTTTGGTTAACCAATATATTGCTTACTTGCATATATCTGTAGACCGTAGTCATATCAAAATTCTGATATCTATTCTTTCGACCTTACATGTTTATAAACATCTCTGCAATTTACCAATCCTATGACCAACTTTTCCCACAACTAAAGGCTATTATCACTTTTTCATAAATTCAGTCAGTAATCTCACACCAAATAAGAAAGATTCTAAACTTGTAAGTGCTCAAAAAGTCAAAGCAAAGCAAATAAAGAAAATGAGCCATCAATTAATGCTTTAATAATTAGTGATGCTTGTAAGCACTCAAATAATAATTAATTAGCCTAGCTACGGAAGGAAAGATGGAAAATTGTCCCTGCTTGTATTTGGTGGACAGCGTGGAAGGAAAGGAATCAAAGATGCTTTGAAAACAAATGTAGCTCCGTCCAGAACTTGAAGCTGAAGTGCTTAGTTTTGTTTTATTTTTGGTGTGAACATGAATTTATGGAAGGTCATGAACCGTTTGTAGATGTAATAGGAACCTTGTGAACCAAAGGAATAGGAGACTGATCTATAGCATTTTGTAATTAGTCTGGACTGCATTAACTTGGTGCAGTTTATTTTCTGGATATATATAACAGTTGTTAACTTTCTCAAAAAAAAAAAAAAAAAAAATTAATAATAATAATAATAATTAGTGATACCACCTGTTCAGGAAAATGATGAAGAACACAAAAGGACTAATAATGATATATGTAAGAGAAAAATGATAAAGCATCAAGTATGATGGTCAGAGTTCAGCAAAGAAGGACATAGGAAAAGTTAACTAGCGCATGATAGGATGTCTTACTGGTAGTGCACAATGATCTTAGTATCCAAGCTTACAACAAAAAGATAAATAACATGAAAAGTGAGTGGCAGATATGCCTGTTAAATAGACTTACAGAACCGCCATTAAGACATTGGTGAGAAGTTGTTGTGGCATGAAACCCCAAGCACTTTTGGGCATCTGTGCAACAAGAGAATATCACTTTCAGTCAGTGAGCAAAACATGCAGTCAGCGAAACATCATTGTACCATATGAAAAGAGAAAACTATGAGGCACTAACTTGACAGGCCATTGGAGGAACAAGCATCTTCACTGAGTTGACCGCCCATGCACGGACCGCGCAAATTAGGGCCATTTGTAACACTACGCATTTCGTTTTCAGATATCTGTGATCTCTCATTCGTGTAATTTTGTAAAGGTACAACACTATTTGAAACACCAACGTTAAGAGCATGAATATTATCTTTTTCAAAACAATTTAGATAGTCAGAGTTCGTTTTATTTTGGATATCATTAGATGGCCCAATTGACGTCGAACGAGATCCTCCATCAAGAGCTCCCTTCTTCAATAGATTGCACTTCTTCTCCCACTGTACATATGAATACATGACGAATGACTTTATCAAGGTTCAGAATGATAGGAAATAAATCTTTTAAGGTACGTAAAAAGTTTAAGATGATAGAGTATATATTCAACTTGACATGTGAGGATCAAATTCAGCAACTCTGCGAAATCCTAACATTCACCTCTCGGATCTAAATATACATAAATTTCATCTAGGAGACGACATCTCCGACAGAGAAAATCTATTGATAACGTTAATCACTAGGATATAATGAAAAACCAAAGGGATAATCCACACCTAGATGGGAGAAAACGACAAATACAAAACTAAAAGTGCAGTAAGAAAGCGTTTAGCATTTAAGGACAACCACCTGGTGCAATATCAGTAAAAATTCTCATATGTATAATCTAATAAGGAACCACATTTTAAATTTATTAATAGAAATAACTTTGAAGTGCTCTATTGAAATTGGTACCCGAAGGAATGTCATCTAATTCCCATAAATTTTATCAGCTCAAATTTTATACATTTCTACTCAGCGAAAAAATTCAGCTGACTACGAGTTTCAAATTAAGGTACAGTTGTTGTAGTCAATAGTAAGCTTTGGTGATAGTGATAGTGATAGCGAGAAATGAAATCACAAATTTTAACATCATATTACCAGTACCTTAGCGAAGTCAGCCTCAGTAATCCGAAGAATATCAACCTTGTCCATTCCACCACCGTACTTCCACAAAAAACCTTTCACTCTCTTCAAATGATCCGCACTAGCCAAATGCCTAATCGCATTGTCGCTATATCCAACAAAAACAAAATCTAAAAAGGAACACATAATTTAATTAATTAATCAGACAATCCGCAGATTTTAATCATTACATACCTAGCGTAGAAGCTGTCGTGTTCACGAATATCACACTCGCAAAAGAGACACCAAAGGCGATTAAGCGAAGCGTGCTCAGGACGCAAAGGGATAGGGTTTCGAAGGAAGAAACGGATATCGGAGAGCTTTGATTGGAAGCGGGAGAGAACTGCTGCGAGGGATTTCTTGTGGTTAGGGAGGAAGTTATGGCGGCGTGCTTGGTTGTGATTGAGCTTGCAAACTAGGCAGAATTCGAACTGTTTATCCTTGCTCATGCTCTTCTTCTTCTTCTTCGTCTTCGCGCTGTGCAGTTGTTGGGAGAGTTAATTGGGTTCTGGAATTTGGTTCGGATGATACCCGCCCAATTGGTAATGATCCGCAACGCCGCACTCCTTTCCCGTTTCGGTTTTCTTTTCACCCTTCGAGGCGATTCAAAGTTAGAGTCAATGGGCTTAAAATCTAACGACCCGTTTATAAGTCGAAAAAAAAATAAGTTAGGGTAGCGCGATTTATTTTCTTGGCTTATATTTGCCGTTGTTTTTAGATAGAATTCATTATTTATTTTTTAGATTTTAAGCAAAATGGATTTCAAACCAAACACTCAAAAATTTAGTAACTTATAAGTTCCAAACGGTCTTAAAATATAAGGAATTTGGCCACGAGAAATTCAACTTTTTTGAAAAAAATTTCATAACTAAAACATAAAATTTCAAATACAACTTTTTTGAAAAATAACTAAAATCTTATTTTTCACTTTTTCCATTCTATTTTGGACCGTTACTTTTGTGTTTCTGTTTTGGCGGAATAGCTCGAGAGGCTCCTGTACTTGTCCATTTTTGTCATGCCGGTGTTCATACTTATGGGTTTGTCAACTAAATCCCTCTACCCTTAAAAACTGAGCATTTTAAACTCCTTTGACCATTGACCGAGCTTATGTGGCATTAATTTAGCTGAGATGGAAAAAGTGCGTGTTTACACGCGCATAAAGAGCGTGAATTGATTTAAAAGTTACTAAAATAAATTAAAAAATGAAAAAAGGCAAAAAAACATAACCTTCTTCAAACACAAAAGGCAAAAAAACAAAATCAAAATAAAATGGAAGGCGCCACCGCCGCTGATGACGACGACGATGCCCCTACCCCTGCTTCCGCTGCCGCTAACCTCGCGCCCAATGTCGTTTCCCATCTTTGTGGGTTTTGATAAGGCTTGATTCGTTGTGGGTTTTTTCTGGGATGAGTTTTTTTGATTGATTTTACTTTGTTTATGATGGACAAATGTTGAAGAGAAGCCCTCAGTCTCGACCTTGACCTCCATTAATGATCGAAGAAGAAATGAAAATGAAAAAGAAGAAGAACAGATGGAGTGTACGAGGTTATCACAGTTGGAAACTCACTTTGGTTTGAAGGGTCTAGAATGATACAATTTGTATCTGGGCTGATTAAATGATTTAGGTTGAAGAATAAAATGACTTGGGCTCAATAAACAATTGTGGGCTTTCCACAACTCAGCCAACCCAATTGAGTAGATAAATATCTACATTGTAAATAGCATACTTCTAGAATAGATGAGGTGTCCAAATTCTAGAATATATGAGGTGTACAGATTTAGAAGGTATTAGCTGTACAAATTTAGTTAGTTTGTTATATAGGATTTTGTAATTAGTTTTTAGTCCCTCGTTAAATGCAGAATATTAGAATAGTCCTTCGTAGTTTTGTATAAATAGAGGTAATTGTCAAGCAATGAAATACACAGAAAATTTCATCAAAAGTCTTCATTTCTTATCATTAATTTTCTAATATGGTATCAGAGCAATAGCTCGATCCAAATATGTCCTTTACAATTTTCAGATATCAAATCAATATTTACATCTCAATCACCATATAACTAAGCAAAAATGCCTGAGACAATTTTTGAAGCTAGTAACACAACCAAGACAATCACCACCACTTTTGATGTTAATCACCCCGATCATTTGAATTTATCAGACTCCCCAGGGATAAATCTTATAAACACCACTTTCGATGGTAGAGGATTCCCAGGGTGGAGAAGATCAATCTTGATAGCCCCCTCTGCCAAGAAAAAGCTTGGATTCATCAATGAAGGTTGCAAGGTTCCAGATCTGAATGATTCAAACTATGAACAATGGAGCTGTGTAAATGACATGGTAATAGCATGGCTCTTGAACACACTATCACAAGACATAAAGGACAGTGTGATTTACTTTAAGACTGCTAAGGAACTTTGGGAGAGTTTGCAGCAAAGATTTGGCAAAGTGGATGGTGCCAAACTCTATCATCTGCAGAAAGACTTATCAAGTTTAGTTCAGGGAAATAACAACATAGCAGGGTATTTTACAAAGCTTAAGAAACTATGGGATGAGTTGGATTCACTCAATTTAACTTCATGTTGCAGTTGTGTGTGTTTGTGTGAAGGGAAGGAAAAGTTACTCAAATCTTTAGAAGATCAAAGACTTATTCAGTTTTTAATGGGGCTTAATGATGGATATGCTCAGGCAAGGGGAACCATACTAATGATGAACCCCTTACCAACTATGGACCATGCATATTCTCTACTGCTACAAGATGAAAATTAGAGAGAATTTTATGCTAACTCATTCACTCCACCTTCACCTGATTCTATATCTTTCATGGTCACAGGACAAGTAAAGAGAACTTACAGATCTGGTTTTCAATCCGACAAAGGGGGGAATAATTCACAAAGATCTGGAAATCCAGCACCAAGGTTTGGAAAAACTATTCAGAAATTCAAACCAAGGAGGGCCAAATACAATCCTAATGTGACCTGCAGCTACTGTGGAAAAGTAGGTCATGTGCAGGATGACTGTTTCAGACTTCATGGATTTCCTAAGGATTTTGAATTCACAAGAACAAAGAATTTTCAACCCCTAGTCAAAGGGGATGCAGTTATGACAACTGAGGAAAATGAAGGATTGGACTTAACTCATGGAATCTCAAATCAACGAAGCAGCCTCAATCAGAACATTAGCAAGGAACAATGTAATGAGATAGTGCAGAAAGTTCTTAAGGAAATCAAACTCAATCAAACAGGACCATCAGGACCAACACTCAATGCTAATGTTATAGCTGGTACAATTTTAAAGTATTCAGGATCATGTTTTTCAGTTTACAATTCTAGCACTTGGATCATTGATTTAGGTGCCTCTGAGCATTTGTGTTTCAACTCTAAATCTTTCTTATTTCTTAAACCATTACCTGCGCCTCTAAGTATCAGTTTACCTAATTCTTATAGGATCATTGTCACTCATATAGGAAGTGTTTCCATTCTATCTACTCTAACTCTGCATAATGTCCTTTTTGTTCCAGATTTTAAGTACAATTTATTATCAGTTCATAAATTGTGTAGTCAACTCAAGTGTCATCTTTTATTTACTCTTACTGGGTGTGTGTTACAGGACCCTTCAATGAGAAAGGAGCAAGTTTTTGGTGAAGTAGGAGATGGCCTTTACTTGCTCAAGCCTACTGTAGTAGAGTTAGCTCATGTTAGAGATGCTTTTTCATTTCAAAAAGGAAGAGATTCCAATGTTGTTTCTAGTCAATTAGTTTCAATTCCAAAAGGAGATTACTCCAAAAATGTTCCTAGTTCAGTTTTTATTTCCAGTCCTGATTATAGTTCCATTTCTATTAAACTTTCTGCAAATGCTACACCTAATGTAAGCCTTTGGCATGTCAGATTAGGCCATTTGCCCTCTTCAGTAATGAAGAACCTCAATTTTCTTTAATTTTCTTCTTGTTCTAATTGTGTTTGCCATGTTTGTCTTAAGGCTAGACAAAGTAAATTGCCTTTTCCTACAAGTTCTATTAAAACTCAGAGAATTTTTTAGTTAATCCACATTCATACATGAGGTCCATTCAAGGTGGCTACTTATAATGGACATTTCTATTTTTTGACTATAGTGGATGATCATAGCAGGGGAACATGGACTTTTCTTTTAAAAACAAAGAGTAATGCTTTTCCAGTATTTAAAGATTTCTTATCTATGGTTGAAAGACAATTTGAGGTGAAAGTAAAAGGAATCAGGTCAAACAATGCATTAGAGCTTGGTAGGGGTTCTCAAGAGGCTTCATATCTCAATTCAACTGGAATAATACATGAAAGATCCTGTGTTGCAACCTCTCAACAGAATGGCATTGTTGAGAGGAAACATAAATATCTACTAGAGGTTGCTAGGGGTCTTCTTTTTCAGTCCAAAGTACCCACCAAGTATTGGGGTAAATGCATATTAACTGCAATTTATTTAATAAATAGATTACCCTCTAGAGTTTTGAAAGGGAAATCTCCATATGAAGTTCTTTTTAGCAGACCACCTTCTTATGAAAATCTCAGGTCATTTGGATGCTTATGTTTTGTGTCTACACTATCACACTCTAAAGATAAGTTTCAACCAAGAGCAAGAGAGTGTGTTTTTCTTGGGTATTCACAGTCTCAAAAAGGGTACAAAGTTTTAGATTTGGAAAGCAAGAAAGTTTTTGTTTCTAGAGATATCAAATTTCGTCAAGATCAATTCCCTTTTAATAATCAATCTAATGACACTTCTACTTCTAATCTTTTTCCTTCCACTATTTTCTCTGAGTCCTCTTCACTTTCTACTTCACCCCCATCTTTTCCTATATCTTCTGATCATAGTACTCCTTCATCACCTACCACTGATATTTCCCATCTTTCACCTCCATCTTCTAGTTCCCCTGTTCCACATTCTCCTATTTTATCTAATCCTAACCTTTCCAGTCCTGAAACACCTTCTCCACCTTCCTTACCCATCAGACAATTTACCAGACTGAAACATCAACCTGCTTACTTGCATGACTTCATTTGTAACAACATTTTTTTAACTGATGTCACAAATTCTTATTTTGTTCAACCTACTATTTTTTCTTTTGGGGCTTTGTCTATTCCTAATCAACAACTTCTTCAGTCCTTTTCTATTGTATCTGAACCTAGAAGTTTTAGTGAAGCTGCTCAACATCAAGGTTGGTTAAAAGCTATGGATGTTGAGATTGAGGCTCTCCAACTCAACCACACTTGGGATGTGGTTCCTTTGCCCCCAGGAAAGAAAGCCCTTCCTTGCAAGTAGGTTTACAAAGTAAAACACAAATCAGATGGTTCTATTGAAAGGTTGAAAGCTAGGTTGGTGGTGAGGGGGGATGTACAAGAAAAAGGGGTTGATTATAATGAAACATTTTCTCCAGTGGTGAAAATGACTACTATCAGGTGTTTGCTTACTGTTGCAGTTAAAAAGGGTTGGAAAGTGTCTCAGCTTGATGTAAACAATGCCTTCTTGCATGGTGAATTGCAAGAAGAGGTATTTATGAAATTTCCAGCTGGTATTGATGCCCCCGCACCTAAGCATGTTTGTCTTTTAAGAAAATCTCTTTATGGCCTTAAACAAGCTTCTAGACAATGGTATTCTAGGCTTACTGGTGCATTAAGTTTCAAAGGCTATGTTAGTTCTTTGAATGATTATTCTCTATTTTTCAAGACAAATGGTGATCTTATTTCCATTCTAGCAGTCTACTTGGATGATATATTACTTACAGGTAATAATTCTTCCGAGATTGTTAGTATAACCAATTTTCTCAACACTGAATTCAAGGTAAAAAATCTGGGTGATATCAACTATTTTTTGGGTATGGAAATCATTAGAGAGGAAGCAGGATTCATAATTAGCCAAAGACAATTCACTAAGGACCTTTTGAAGGAATTTGATTCTAGTGGTTCTAGCATTTCCTCCCCTCTTGATCCATATACCAAATTACAAGCAGATGATGGTCTTATACTATCCAATCCAACTACCTATTGACATTTAATTGGGAAATTAAATTACTTAACTCATACCAGACCGGATCTCTCGTATATTGTTCTTTGCCTTAGTCAATATATGCAAAGACCGACTCTTTCGCATTTCTCAGCTGCTCAACGGGTTCTGCGTTATCTCCGGTCAGATCCAGGTCAAGGGATTCTTGTTTCATCTACTCCATCTTTCGATCTTTTGCTTTTTGCGATGCAGATTGGGCATCCTGCAAAGATAGTCGCAGATCAGTAAGTGGTTATTTCATCACTTTAGGAGGAGCTCCTATTTCATGGAAATCGAAAAATGCAAGTTTCAATTTCACTTTCTTCTGCAGAAGCAGAATACATATCGATGAGACGAATTACAGCGGAGATTACCTGGTTGGTTCGATTACTTGATGATCTTTCAGCTTCTCCACCTCTTCCTGTTTCGGTTCACTCAAATATCCAAGCTGTTATCCACATCGCCCGTAACCCGATCTTTCATGAACGAACCAAGCATGTAGATCTGGACTGTCACTTCGTGAGACAACAATTTCTTTCAAGTCTCATTTCCTTGAATTTTGTTCCCTCACATCATCAACTAGCCGACTTGTTCACAAAACCCCTTTCTGGGGCTTCTCACCAAGAAATTATGAGCAAGTTGGGTGTTTTAACCCTTCCCCCCACTTGAGGGGAGATGTTGAAGAGAAGCCCTCAGTCTCGACCTTGACCTCCATTAATGATCGAAGAAGAAATGAAAATGAAGAAGAAGAAGAATAAGAAGAACAGATAGAGTGTACGAGGTTATCACAGTTGGAAACTCACTTTGGTCTGAAGGGTCTAGAATGATACAATTTGTATGTGGGCTGATTAAATGATTTAGGTTGAAGAATAAAATGACTTGGGCTCAATAAACAATTGTGGGCTTTCCACAACTCAGCTGACCCAATTGAGTAGATAAATAGCTACATTGTAAATAACATACTTCTAGAATAGATGAGGTGTCCAAATTCTAGAATATATGAGGTGTCTGATTTGTTATATAGATATGTGGTATTAAAAATTTAGTTAGTTTGTTATATAGGATTTTGTAATTAGTTTTTAGTCCCTAGTTAAATGCAGAATATTAGAATAGTCCTTCGTAGTTTTGTATAAATAGAGGTAATTGTCAAGCAATGAAATACACAGAAAATTTCATCAAAAGTCTTCATTTCTTATCATTAATTTTCTAATAACAAATCAGATTTTTTGCTCCATGAATCCATCTATTCACCTGCATTTTGAAATTTTTGTATTGATAACACTTGATTCGTTATGGGTATTTTCTGGGTTGAGCATTTTTAATTTATTTTTGTGTGTTTATGGTGGAAAATCAGATTTTGCTTTTCCTGTAAATATGGTGGAAAAATCAGATTTTTTCCCTCTAAGAATCCTTTATCAAATCCTTTCCATTTTCCATAGCTTCTTCTTCTTCGTCACCCTGTTCAACCCCAGAAGAATCAGAACCCAAATAATTAGGAAGGAAAATAAAAAAGCTTACTAACAAATTTTATGCATAAGTTTTTCAGTAATTGAATACCGCATACGACTGCAATATTGAAATATCGAATACAATTTGATTAAAGAGAACCCACTTTTAAAATATAATATACGTTTTAAAGCTTTATACTCCGTCTATCCACTAAACATTGGAAAAGATTCTTACCAAACAAACATTTCTCATCCATTATTTTAAGACAAATGAATATAGGTGACAAAAACCCATTTATTTAAAGTAAAATAAATGGGGAAAACTTTAAAAGAAAGAAAACGATGAAATGTACATTTGTGTATATCAAAAGTAAACATCAAGAGATCAAATACTTTCACAGTTCTTCCATGATAACGAAAAAAAAAGAAAGTAAGAAACATAAAGAAATACATGTGCAAAAATATCTTTGCTATCAAAAAGAACTGAAGAAAGCAATTAGAGCCCGTTTGAATTGGCTTATAAGTTGCTTGAAAACGAACATAAAAACGTTTTCGATTTTTTTGAGTGTTTGGTACAACACATAAGTCATTTTGTCTTAAAATAAGCGAAAAAAATAATTGGGCCGTTTGGGCAATTATCTAAAAACGATCAAAAGTTGTTTTCATTTATAAATTTGATTTTTTTAAGCCCATCCAAACAGGCTCTTAGTCAATGGAGAAAAAAACCTAAAATGTTAACCTACTCTATATAGCTTTTGTTACTTTAATAATTCTTTTATAACTTCACTCCATACAATTAGAAGGATATATTATCCCAAATTCATTGGTTTAGTGCTACAAATATTATTTGATATCACCATTAGAAGAAAAGCAAGCTGTTGAACTCAATATTGATTGAGAAACCAGTATATGGAAGAACTTCATAAGCCTGAAGAGGACTCGGGAAACTAAAAAAGAAGAGAGGGAAAAAGAGTTTCTAGATTTTGAATAAGTCTTGGTCGATCATCTTCTGAATATCACCATAGGAGTGCCAAAATATGGTGAGGGAATAAATCTAGTCAGAGACCATTGGCAGCAAATATGTGTTTTCCAACCAGACTGCTAAATTTTATATGGATATATAGAAGAATTGATTCTCCATATGAATCTATATATATAATAAAGTCAGGCATAAACAAGGGATGTGGCACCTCTCTATGGTCACCATTTCTATTTATCTTTTTTCTGATTTTTTTGCACTTTTCTCCTTATTTGATGTCCAAAAAATCTGAAAAATAAAAAATTAATTACAATACTCATTAACTCAATTATTGCATCCCAATGTGCTTTACTGTTACATTTATCATATCAAAACGTTTCTTTCACATTAGATTGTAAAAGCTCCATAATAACCTGTAATTAATGGGTGCTCTAAATACCTTGTAATGGATGGCACTATTCCTACAGTATGTAACGTCTAATAAAAAATATGTACCATAAATGTGTCCCATCTTCCCTCATACATGATATAACCCACCATACTATAAATGGAGGCCAAGAATGTATCAATTTTCCCGCAGCATTTTGGGAACAATTATAAAACTTATTTTATTTTTGGGTTTTTGCCTGATATGATAACTTCAGAGATGCAGGTACATAAGTCATAACGACGCAGTGAACATGTCTGTTCATGATTTTGTTATAGTGAAGCGAGAATAGGTAAATCTTAACTTGACAGGATATGTGATCAAATCTTAATAGTAGTTTTGTTTGGAGGTTTTAAATTGCACTTGTGAATTTGATTGTAGATATTTGTTTCACTTTCATTTCCGCTTATGCCAATCATTTACGTATAACTCCAATTGCAGACTATTTGATTTGTTCATGCGATCCAGAAGAGACTCATCTATAAGGAATGAAAGTTTGAAGCTGAATAGATCTATAAAACATCTAATCAACTCAAGGTCTCAAGCTCTTAATTGTAAATTGTTAATGTCTGCAGAGTGAGACACATTTACTATAAACATAACAGAGTGAGACACATTTACTATAGACTAAAATGTTTAGATAGAGGCCAGTATCTACTTGAGAGTATTCAGATATATAGCTCATTCGAGAAATAAGTGTTAAGTATTTTGATTAACATTAATGCTCCATTTTGCGCGTGTGAATTTGAGACATGATGTTGGTACTGAATATTCTATAGTTACTTTTGTAATTGACCTATGAAAGGACTATTATTTAGATCATTGAGTCGTTGACCATGAAAATTACGGTGTAGTCCAACTCCCAGTGCTAATACAGCGCGCACAGATTGATCTCTACAAATTCAAGATCCGGGACTCAGTCACCAAAATCTAAACAAATGCAAAGTTAGCATGTTTAAAACTGACCAAGCATATGACTGATCCAGAGAAATGCTTCCCATAGACTTAACTCATTTTTCCGTTTTAATTAGATCACGAGAATATGTTATCTAAGTGTTCTTCTTAATATTTTCATGTATTTGACATTGTTTTTTTATTCAAATATGTACTTTTAGTCAACTAACGATGACAATTTATGCAAAAAAAAAAAAAAGTATGGGTTCTTATTTTGTCGAGAATATGGAATTGAGAAAGGAACATGATTGGTTTTACTAACCGCAAAAATATGTATTGGTCTATTTTCTTACACAAATCTGAAAAATATATCTGTATTTGATTTCAATAGTTATTTTCCAAATTCGTTAGGTACTTCTTTTTAACGGTTGAATACTACTAATATGTAATTAATTAGAAAGGCATTAACTCAAGCAAGCTAGAAAAGTTGAATGGGTGAAGAAAGGTTACATTTTGATCAAAATAAATGTGAGTTACTTTTTTATCAAAATAAATGTGAGTGACTCTATGTAAATTATTGAATCAGAATGTTCATCAACTTCCCTTTTGGTTAATATTGTGTTCATGTTAATGAAATGATCTTTAACCAATTACTAAAACAATTTTACTACATTAGAATTTGCCGTTGAAGTTTAGTCGTTATAGATTATGCAAAAATCAAGTACTATTAGAAGATTAAAATCATTAAAGTTAGAGGAAAAGATCCAAGTGTTAAAATAGCTTTTAATATTCTAATATTTTAAAATATTTTTATATATTTAATGAGGACTTTTATGACTGCGCGAAAGGCGAATAAGTTTACTAGTTGTTCCATATCTTTATTTGTGGTATATATTGGTATGCGACTGCAGGAGACTTTAAGGCTTTTCCTTCTTCAATAAGGAGTACGAAAGGTTGGAGATTTTAGGCATTCTTCTTTCTCCATACGTAATATGAAATGCCTGGACAGGCATTCATAGAATTTTTTCTTTCATTAAGTAAGCATTTTATGTCTTTACGCCTAATTTAACCACTGCCATAAAACATTAATTCATTGTAATGTCATGAATGTATTTAACTTTTGTCATTAAAGACATTGTAACCTCTTGAATATCCTAATTTTTTAGCCTGAAAAATGAACTAAAATGTCAAAAATTTGAGAAAAAAGATAAATAGGAATGGTGGCCATAAAGAGGTGCCACATCATCTTATCTATGCCTAGCTTTATGTTATATATAGATATAAATATAGATATAAATATAGATTTTGTTTTAGAGATAAGAGTGAGGTATTTAGGGCCCGTTTGGACTTTGGACTTAGATTTTTTTTTTTTTAAAAAAGAATCTATTTAGTTATATATTGTATCAGTTTTTCGCTCCATCTTTTATTTATTTTTTTAAATTTTTTTACAACATATCAGTTTTTCAAGTACAATATTGTTTCAATATTTTCTTCTCACAATACTTCAGTATTTTGTAAGTAAAATAAATGTCCAAACACAATTTCAACTTTTAAATTTCCTTTTTTCAACTTTAATTTAATTTTTTTTTTTCTTTCAAATATCACTAGATGTATATCCAAACGTGCGACTACTTGATAATACGACTTGGCACCTCATGTCAGTGAATAAAAGGAGAAAGAGAACTATCGATTGCCATTTGAAGTCCATAGCCAAGAAAGAAAATATAAGGATAGAGAGATAAAGGGGCATGGCCACCTTTAAATTAGGTAAAAGGGTTCAAATGAATTCCTTCGCGGGAATACATGTTATCTTATAAGGCAACACCTATACTATAAGCATTCTTTAAAGTGCAGACACGAGCAGAAATCTAACATGTCACAGACTCACGGACATATTACCTTCTACTCTTAAAAGATAAAATCAAATTTAAGATAAAGACCAGAACCAAAACACAATGAAACAAAAATAAAATAAAAATAAAGCTCTAAATCCAAACGCCAGTGTAAAGTTGAAAACAATGAGTTACGGCACTAAAAGATATTTGGTCAAACAAGCAAAAAAGTTACACATATATTCAATTTTGGGATTACTATAAAAGTTATATTCATAGTGTATCTATTTATTTTGGAACAACTTCAACAGTGTCTGAAATTCTATATGATTAAAGTTCAAGCGCATATGATTGAGGTTTTGTCATTTTTACTTGAACTTCAAGCATGTAGACTAAAGGTCAACTATTTTTGTCTGAACTTCAGCTATATGTGGCTGAGTTTAATTATTTTTTCTTTCTTTCTGAACTTCAAACATTTTTACCTGAAGTTCATGAACATATGGTTGAGATCCAGGCATTTTCATGCACATATGGTTGAAGTGCAAACATTTTTGTCTGGATTTCAAGCAAAAATATCTAAAACTACATATGGTTGAAGCGCAAACATTTTTGTCTAGATTTCAGGCAAAAATATCTAAAACTTCAATCATATAAAATTTCAAGCATTTTATCTAAAATTCAACTGAACAAAACCTAACTTTAGATATTGCATGTCTAATCTTATTTTACGCCTAAGGGTACGACATTCAATAGCTTTCACTACCCAACAGCGGAGACACACCCACATGGAAAAGATTTTCAAGACCCATTCTTCATAGCCCAAAACAAACTAACTTGAACTAAGCCCAAACAGAAGAATCAAAATCAGCCACCCAAAAAGGACAAAGAATCAGAGCTACAAACTCACTCTTTGGAATCAATGAAAGAACGTTCCCCCAAAAAAATAAGTGATGGATAAGATATTATCTTTAGATATTACTAAAATATAAGTAGATTGCTCTTTCCCTATTATAGGTGTATAATTGGTTGGTTCAATATCTTCCACAAATAGCAATCAACAAATCAATGTAGACTTTGGTGTCACTATTTATGAAAGAGATAGAGATATGGTTTCAATTAATGGGCCCAGCCCAAGAATGGAATACAGCCTGACATCGACACGTGTCATGTCTAAGCTTCCCTTCTCAGCCACAAGATCTTTCTTCCAACTCTACAACCTTCTCGAGGTTTCGATTCCAAATATTTTTTATTTATTAAATAATAAAAAAATAAAAAATCTATCCAATGCTATCCTACGTGGCATACCCCACTACCCCACCACCCCACCAATATCTTCTAACCCTTCAATTCTCTGTTCTTCTGTTTTTATATTTTCCCTTCATTCATTTCATTTTTTCCTCCTTATTTACACTACTGTGTATATTTCTCCATTTTTTTTCACTTCTCAAAAGTTTTAATTTTCTTTCTTTTTTTGCTACAAGAGAAGTGAAGCCAAAATACCCACTTTTTTTTTCCTTTTTCTTTGACTGGTCTAACTTTTATTTTCAAGATTTTGCAGCAATGGTAGCAGAACAACTGGTATGTTCTTTCTTAATATTTAATTTTATTCTTTATTTTCATTATTCATTTTTGGAATATGGGTATTTCTTAGTTTGATGTTCTTTTACTATATCTGGTAGTAGACTTTGTTTGTTAAATATATAAAGCAACTGAAGTTTTAATAATTTCCTGTTTAGTTGTTAGATTTAAATGTGCATCTGATAAGGTCCATCCTTGAGCACTTATTTACTGTTGCTTTAGCTGATACTTATTAGTATATGTCTAGAACTGTAAATTTAATTAAGTTAAATGGTAGTTAGAAGTTGTCTATTTGCTGATTCCATTAGTATGTCAAAAGGTCAATTATCTAGCTAGGCAAATTTGTAGTAAGGACAATTATGCTACAAAGCTGCTTAATTATAGGAGGCTAGGTAATTTAAATCTTACAGTAAAACCAAAGTAAACTTCATTTACTCAGAAAGAGTACACAATTATGTCATTATCACATTTTTCCTGTGAGGTGAGGATATATGTTCTTGGGTTTTGATCTGGCTGTAAATGGTCTTTGTTATGGTGTCGAACATGTAATTTAGCTAAAACTGAAACAATTTGTTTGATGATAGGTAATCTGTCAATATACACTTTTACATCTTTGTGTGCCAGTAGATAACCATGACAAGATACTATACATGATGCTAGGGGCGGGTTCATCTGAACCTTGTATTTTTGACGCGAAACATAGATTTATGTATAAAAATCCAATAAAATTGCAATAAATACTAGATCTGAACCCATAATTCTTTTAAAACCAAATAAGTTCAATACTAAGAATTTTACAGGTTGAACCCATAAGTATTAAATCTTGGATCTGCCTTTGTATGATGCACTATAACCTAGCTGTTTGGAATTGAGGCATTGACAGCATACAGATTAGCGGAACGACACAAATATGCGTGGATTAGAATAACATGAACTCAAGTAACTAATCTAACTTTAATCTTTGTTATAACTAATGGTCATTCAAACTCAAAGAACATAGTGGTAAGATCAAATAAAGAAACTTGCTGCTGGAAAGTACCGATTAAGGAAGAGGGACAATAACTTTGGTATCATAATTGTTATTTTTGTTGTTGGCAGTAAAAATCACTACATGTTGGCTTTTCTTGAACGAATTTGATGATCAAGTTGTTAAATAAGAATATAATAAGTCGATTCCAAAAAAAATATGCAACAACCTACAAATTAAATCAAGATAAAGAAGTAGGAGGAAGAAGAGATTAACCCATACAAAAAATCTGACTTTAAAGATTCAAAAAGAAGAACATGAGATCAATCCCTATGCTTAGAAGCATTAAACTTATGCGAAGCTTCTCAAAACTATACTTCTCATAAACTAATAAACAACGATTATAGGGTTCTAATCTATACCACAAGCGCAGCTAGGATTTTGAGTTTATGGGTGCTAAATTCTAAGAAAAAGAAAGTTATTGAGTTCTTCACAAATTATTTATACAGAATTTATAACACAAATACAGAGTCTGCGCTAAAGCCACTGGTTTTGCCGAACCCGTAATCAGAATTCTAGCTCCGCCTTTGATTTATAGTCCCCTTGGGAAGTAGGGTTGGGCATAAATACCGAAAACCGAAAAACCGAACTGGACCGAATTAATTCGGTTCTTCGGTTCGGTTACGGTTTTTTATTTTCTAAAAGTTCGGTTCGGCTTTCGGTTATGGAATCCCGGTTCTTCGGTTTAACCGAACTTTTATTACATGAGTATGAAAAAAAATTATGATACTCAGATCTTAGGCCCAAATTTTTTTATCCAACCCAAGCCTATCCCTAATTATATCCAACTACGTATTAGACTCCATCAAATCTTAGTCCTAGTTCCGTTTGTACTTCCTCACTCAGACCTCTGTTCCTGTAGCCACCATTTAGCACTATTCCTTCCTAGAACAATGGCAGGGGTGAGGAAAGGAACTCTCACCTTTGTTATTTCTTAATGCTCCTTGTTTTCATTACATGGAACCATTATAACATAGTAAAGTACTGCAGGCTTACTCCATATGCATTTCATGCACTGTTGGATATTACTTTATGCTGATTGACTCCTCTGCTTGTCTATCTGGTTTCTTGACTACGACTTCAATTGACACCTTGTTTCTAGAGTAAATTATTTTGTGCAGTGCTTGCTTTAGTTATTTTATTATCCTTGAAAGATTCACTATCTCCTACAGTCCTACTGTGCCACAAATACGCCAAAACATCAAATAAGGAAAGGATAACTGAAAAATAGCCTATTTTTAATTTAAAAAGTAGCACATTTTACAAACAGGAAAATAGTCCATTAATCAGGCCCTACCAAAAAAAAAAAACGAATTAGAAAAACCAAAAAACCGAGCCAAACTAATTCGGTTTGGTGTTCAGTACAAACTTTCAAGAAACCGAAAACCGAAGAACCAAATGCCCACCCCTATTGGAAGTGTGTCAAAAACCCGCATGTCTTTAAATAACTGAAAATCTCGCCAGATTTTAGGCCATGGCTAGTGGGAAAATCCTCAAGACCAAGGCTGCAAGCTTGAGGGCACAAATTCAATTTTGAGTCTTCAATCCTGCAGTGTCTGCCTTGTAGGCGCATGGCTTCAATCTCATTTCTTCCAACTTGGCTCCATATCCTCTTCCAATGACGTCAAGCACATGGAAGTAAATCCATGAGGCCTTTCCAACCCTCTTAGCTCCTATTTCACGCGCTCTTGCGTTTGAGCGCTCCCGGGGATGCTAGCAGTAGTAGTAGTTGTTCTTTTTTCGCTTTACCTGGTTTTAAAAACGATACTATTAACTATATTTGGGAAAAAAAGGTAGATCAATGGCTGTCCAAATTCGTATGGCTGATAGAAATGGGGGTGAAAATATGGAATGTTAGCACCATAGAGCAGTGGATGTTGGTTGGAATCATAGGCAACATTTTATGAGAGCGATTTGAGCTAGAAGTCTGTCTGCTGGTAAGGGAGGAAGCCTGTTTCCTTTGCTTTCTTTGTGGCATTTTGTTTCTTTTTAATTGAGCTTAGTTGGAGGTTTCAATTCTTATGAAGTATACTTTCTTCGAAATTCGACAGAATCAAGTTAAGGGGTCTTGGCAAGGTGCCTCATCCATGATTAGCTCAAAGTTGGAAACTGTGGCTACTCAGGGAAAGGCCCCGACCTGTCTTGCCTATGAAAATATGCTGAAGGTCAACATCCCTCCCATGAATGCATTCCAAGTTACTTTCCTTCAGTTTATTTGAGATTGACAGATAGCATGTAGCTCTTGGTGCTTAATTGGATCACTTTATCACATGTGCAACAGGTCAGGAAGCCGTATACCATTACAAAACAGAGAGAGAAATGGACAGAGGAAGAACACCAGAGATTTCTTGAAGCCTTGAAGCTGTATGGCCGTGCTTGGCGCCAAATAGAAGGTGAGTGGTATAAGGTTGTTCGTTGCTGATAAAAGGTCTATTCTTTTTCTGATCCTTCTCTTTTTTCCCCATTTATGTGGTTCAATCTAGGTAGAAGTTTCTAACATGTCTTTTTAATCATGCAGAATATGTTGGAAGCAAGACTGCAATTCAGATTCGTAGTCATGCCCAGAAATTTTTTGCCAAGGTTGGTGCCTTATATTATGACTATAAGAATTTTGCTTGATTCAACAATGGCTACAAGCATTGAGGTTTTAATCTCCATTTTAGGTTGCTCGAGATTCAGGTAATGATGGTGATGAATCCGTAAATGCGATTGATATACCTCCTCCTCGGCCAAAGAAGAAACCTCTGCATCCATACCCTCGCAAGATGGTTGATTCCCCTGTAGCTAACGAGGCAGTTTCAGGTCAGCCTGAAAGGTCTCCTTCCCCAAATGCATCAGGAATGGACAGTGGTTCTCCAGATTCAGTTTTTTCAGCAATCGGTTCAGGTGTTTCTGAATATCCATTTGCTGAGCAGCAAAGCTCTTGCTTTTCACCAGCCTCTTGTACTACGGATGCACACACTGCAAATATAATCTCTGCAGAGAATGATAATGAAAGTATGACCTCAAACTCCAACACGGTGGAGGAAATAAAACCAGTAGCTGCTAGTACCAGCCCGATTACCAAGTCTGTCATGGTAATTCCTCTTAAAGTTGTTGATAAATCTATCTGCTTTGCAATGCTATTTTGTTCTGTACAATTACCTCAAATGCGTATGTGCCTTGCAGGAATGTGATATAGTTCACAGGGAAACTTCGTGTAATGGTGAAAAGCTAGCTGTTGAAGCACCTTTGGCAAGTATCAAGCTGTTTGGACAGACGGTTTCTGTACCAGATGCCAATAACCTTGCTCTACGAGCTACAGATAATTGCAACTCGATGCCATCTAAAACCACAGAAAAGGAAATCGAGATCAACAATGAAAATGTGCTTCATGGCTTCCAAGCTAACCATGCAAATTCACCGTTTATTCTTGCCATGGCTCCAAGCAATATGATTCTACCAGCTTCTTGGTTGTCACAAAACAATCCTGAGAGTACTGCTGCCTTCCCTACTACAATTTCTTGGTGGTCCTGGTACCAAGATCTTGTATATCGATCTATCTCATCGAGCGGCCAAACCACCACTGCTCCTTGTCAAGGACCGAAAGATGAAGAACCTCAAAGAGAGGGATCGTCGACCGGTTCAAGCACTGGCTTAGCTAGTGAAGTTGATGACGGAAACAGGAGTTCTGAAACTGTTGAGTCCAAATGTACGACCAAGAGCAGTAAGGGATTTTTACCATACAAAAGATGTTTAGCAGAGAGGGATAGCAAGTCATCAGGGGCTGTTCTAGAAGAGAGAGAATCACGAAGGGTCCGTGTGTGTTCATAGCACTTCTTATTACAGTTTCCTCTCTTAGCAAATCGTCATGATCAGCCAGAAGTTCTGTTCTGCACAGCATTTCTGTTTGGCTGTTAAGGAGTTTTAGGTTTGCAGATAATCTAGTTCGGGAGGTCTGACGTTTACAACCGGCATTTTCAAAAACTTTTTACCATTTTCTTTTCTTTTCTCTTCCTACCATATTTTTTCAGTTGGACATGAAACTGTGCACAACTGAGTTTGTAGCCAAAAGATGCACAGCTGCGATTTTCCCTTTCAACTCGCATAGCAGTTCTGTATTTTACTCGTGTAACTCTTTGCAGTGTTTTAATGAAGCCACTTTGATGTTATTTAATGCAACCAAAAAATTGTTTTTTCCTTGTGCACAATGGTTTGTCGGTGCTATTGTTTTTCTCTACACTTGAAGTTCTCTAGTCAGCCGAGAAGTCACTGTTATTCCATTCTGGAAAGCCTTTCATGCATCATAAGATAAATAATCACTAAAGAAACGTATTTTGAGGAAGGTGGGGATGCATAGAGCATAATAGGAGCTACGACCATCATGTGGATCAGAGAGTGTGGCAAGAGACCTGTGCAGGATATCCTAATGAAATGACATGAGCAAATATCCATAAGTATCATGTTCGCTACTCATTATAATGAAACATCAGTGGAACCATAGCGTACTAGCTTCTCTCGTGGGAGGAAGATTGATAAAGGAATGGCCAACAAGTGAAATATCAGGATTCAAAGCATGTGATCTATGATTGAGATGTATTGCGAATGAAATGACATGAGCAAATTATTCATAAATATCACGTTCACTACACAGTATAATGAGCAAAGTATAACCACAAAAGCACACCAGCTTAATTATCTGGTGAAAGGACAAGAAAATAGTGTACTTAAGCAAAATATCAGGATTTATATATCTTATGCCGTGAATGAAATGACATGCGTAAATTAATCATAACTATCACATTCACTATACAGTATAATGAGCAACAATAGAACTATAAGGGGTCGTTTGGTTTGTAGACAAGTTATGATGAGATTAGTTATATTGGAATTAGTTATATTGAGATTAGTTAGGTTAGGATTAGTTATTCTGTATTATTTCTTATGATTGTTTGGTTTGTTTCTTAAAAGTAATATGCATTGCATAATTTACAGTAAAAGTTGTTTGTTTACAAAAATATCGTCCACCATATTTAGTAGAAAAGCATTTGAGGGATTGACTATTTTTGTCATTTTCATTGTTTTATCTGTTTGAGTCAAAAATTGTACTTTACCCAAATAGTTAAGAAGTTAAATAAGGTTAACCATAGTTGGTAGCAATTTGATAAAAATGGTTGAATTAACACAAGCAAGTTACTAAAGGTTAATAAAGAATAAGTAAATAAAGAGAAAAAGTAAACTTATGCCAATTGTGATGAATAACAGTAATGAATTTCTCCTTTTCCAAGAATGAACAAGAACTTGATGATTAGAGAATCAGAGTAATAATAAGAATAATAATAAGTGGAAAGTAATCAAGAATAATCGATTTTTTCAGTCAGTATTTGATGCCTAGATGTACAAGCGAAGTACTATTTATAGGTATTTGGTCCTGTCTGGTGCCTTTCCCGTTGTGTGTATGTAACGGCGCACAATCATTAATTACTGAATTAATGATTGTTATTTAATTCCTTGATTCTGGCTGTTAGAAACTGTTTCGCCATTATTGTATTAATTCTATTTAGTGCGTAGTCAATATGATCTCGTATGTTGTTCCCGTTAATGTTCTCTTCGTTGACCATGTCATCGGTATAAGCTACCTCTCCGTAATTGCTATGCTCGGCATTGCCATTAGATATTTCTACGCCATTGTCTTAATTGACACGTGTTAGCCATATGTTGGTCCACGTGTTAGGCACAATTTTTACCCATACAGATAGTCCCTCAATTTTTCGGGTTCATCACCAAGATGTTCCCGAGGAATTGCCTCGCCGTTATTCATCAATCTCTACCTGATTAGACATTTGAATCGTTTTCATTGTGGAATAAGAAACGTTGTAACTGATGTTAGATCGTGGCCCACTGACGTGATGGGTATGTGGCATAACCGTAGAAGTTGAAAAGACTCGCATTAATGTTGAAGTCAGACGTGGGGCACGTGGCCGTTGCCGTGCCCTTTATTTTCTCGCCGATTTCCGATGCAATAATGATTCTTCTATAGCAGCGAATTTTTATCCTCTTTTTTTTTTTACTTCCAATTTGTGCTTCAATTTTCGAATATCTTCGCTACCTCTTCTTCTTCTTCTTTAACTTCTTCGATTTTCAACTATTTTCAACCATGTCTTCTCCTTCGTCTTCTCAAAATATTTTACTAGAAAAGACCGTCATTGTTGATGCTCTTCCCTCCAATGTAGGTGTTGAAAAACCTAAGAGCAGATTGCCTCCGAAAAAATTCATGGCGATGCGAGATACGCTGCCGCCGTTTCCGAAAGCCTTCATCTTCATCACCTTCTGATGTTGGTGATGATGAAACTGACATGGTTAATGTGAATCTTCCTTCTGTTGATAGTGCGATTCCAAAGAATCCTTCACATACTGCAGATTTAAAGATTATTCCTTTGAAAGGCGATAACCTTCGGAGCTAGACGAAGAAAGGATGGTCTTAGTTTCTTCAATTACTTCTCACGTTACTGAGGAGTCTCTTGATGCTGTTCGGGAAAGGTGTCACTGGACAAATCGTAATCTCGACTTCGTAGTTCTTAGAGAGGGTATGTCCGCAATTACTCATCTTCCCAGATATTCTGCTGTGTACATCTATCCTTTCACTATGAGCTTTACTTTACCTCTTTCGCCGTTAATAGATGAATTTTGCCGCCGTTTGAAAATTTGTGAGGCACAAATTACCCCCGGGGTTTGGCAATTGTTTCAATTACTTGAGCATGTTGCTCACCTTACCGGGGTAAACATTAGTCTCGATCATATTCTATATCTGAATTCGATCCATTTTATCCGAGGCTCTATGATTATGTTTAGAGCTCGGGGATCCAATAAATTATTTGAAGATCCCGAGGACGGTCATGACCGGCGTTGGTTTGACGAGTTCGTATTTATCTCCACTGCTCAACTGGTGAGCGGGGATGCTAGCACCTTTCCAGAAAAATGGAACGCGAGAGGTAATATTACACAACAACAACATGCCCAGTAGAATCCCACAATGTAGGGTCTGGGGAGGGTAGAGTGTACGCAGGCCTAACCCCCACCTTGAAAGGTGGGGCAGCTGTTTCCGAAAAGACCCTCGGCTCAAGAGACAAAACAAGACAAAAAGTTAGATAGGGACAAGCATATCAAAAACAATATGAAAACGAGGAATAATAAAAGCGAGAAAGTCATGATAGAACAGTCTGGAAAGAAAAGAGCATTAGGCTACCATAGATAAGTAAGATAATCAAAGTACAAGGCCCAACAAATATAGGTAAATCAAATGGCAATAAACAAATGAGCAAAACTACAACTACTAGGATGAAAGGATAAGCAACCTAGCCTTCTATCCTAATCCGAGTCTTCCACAACCCCCATCTAAGGTCATGTCCCGGTAAGTTTCGAAACCGTGCCATGTCCCGTCTAATCACCTCTCCCCAATACTTCTTCGGGCCTCCCTTTACCTCTCCCCGAAATCGTCCATAGCCAACCTCTCACACCTCCGCACCGGAGCATCTGTGTCTCTCCTCTTCACATGCCCAAACCATTTCAGCCTCGCTTCCCGCATCTTGTTTTCCACCGATTCCACTCCCACCTTGTCCCGGATATCTTCATTCCTAATTCTATCCTTCCTAGTGTGCCCACATATCCATCGCAGCATTCGCATTTCCGCGACTTTCATCTTCTGAACGTGAGAGTTCTTGATCGGTCAACACTCCTCCCCGTACAATAAAGTCGGTCTAACCACCACTTTATAGAACTTGTCTTTAAATTTTGGTGGCACTTTCTTGTCGCACAACACTACGGAAGCGAGCCTCCATTTCATCCACCCTGCACCAATACTATGTGAAACATCATCGTCGATATCTCCATCTCCCTATATAATAGACCCAAGATACTTAAAACTTTCTTTCTTTTGAATGGCCTGAGTACCAAGTCTTACTTCCTCGTCAGCCTTATGCGGTACGCCACTGAACCTACACTCTAAGTATTATGTCTTGGTCCTACTCAATTTAAATCCTTTAGACTCCAACGTCTGTCTCCCCCTCCAAACTTATCGTTAACTTTCGCACGAGTCTCGTCAATCAAGACTATGTCATCCGAGAACAACATACACCAAGGCACCTCACCTTGTATTTGTCGCGTCAATTCATCCATCACCAAGGCGAATAGAAACGGGATAAAAGCTGATCCCTGATGCAACCCCGTTACCTCAATCTTCTCTTTTTAAACTTCTCATTTGTTCAACAGCTTTTAACCCTAGATTGGTTAAACCTTCAAACATAAGGGAGTTTACCGAAGTCGTGATTCAAGCTTCAGCGAGTGTTCGTACATGGGGGGCGTATGCCGTTTCCCAATTTTATCAAATAATTATGAGTTTAAATTATATATATTGTCACTATAATAAATATACAATATCCTTTAGATGGTCGTAAAAGGAATTATTCTACTAAGGTGCATGCGAATAAATCATTCACCACGAAATTGACGAGATGCTTGTGAATATTTGCAAATTATAACTTGTTTGGCCAAACTTCTGAGTTTAAAAGGAAAAGGGTCCAAAACCTTGTGATTTCGAAAATGATTTAATTACTATATATTGTCCTCTATTTAAAGCTGGATCAATCATATATACCCTTGTCTTACAAAATTGGCATACAGTTAACCCAAGGATTTGCCAAATGGTTTACTTTTGCCCTTTTCTAATAATGGAGAAAGGCCAAAACCACCTCTATACTGCTTTAAAATTACCCTTCATCCATCTATCAACCCCTAAATACACATACTATTACTTTCTAGCTTGGAAGTACCCCTATGACTAATGATAATAGGTGAAATAATTACAAAAGGGAAAATTTTCAAATAATTTATTTTATTTTTTAACTTTTTAATATTAGATATCCAAATTCTTACGAAGAGAAGATACTTCTTCTATCTATTTTACATATTATCCATTTTTTAACTTGTTTTAAAAAAGAAATTGACAACTTTCTATATTTAATTTGAAAGGTCTTTATGAATTTGACATTCTCATTTAATCTTAATTTCATTCTTTATAAGATTGACATTACATGTTTAAAGTCACAAACGATGTTAATATTTAATTTATGTGTCAAAAAAAGAATAAATTATTTTTTTGTAAAAAAACAATCACCTCCAATCAAGCATTACCTTGTAAAATGAATCAGAAGGAATAGAAAACCGTAACAACAATATATAGATCCAAAAACAATAATATAACAACTGCACATATTATTAACGACGAGTGATGAAGAAAACACCATGCACGTGGCGGCTCAATACCATCATATATATATATATATATATATATATATATATATATATATATAATTGCGAGGCCTTAGGCCGATGACGTGGCGGCGTTTATGATCGAATCACTATTTATCTTTTTCCTCAGTTTTTTGCCATTTAAAATTTTAACAAAATCAATTGTTTTAATTTAATAAAACTCAAATGCCCCTTCGGCCTTCGCTAAAGGAACCCAAAAGACGCTAATGTTTGCGGTTAAATAAAACTCTAATAGGCGTTTCGTTGTCCATGCGGCTCCTTTCTTCCCGTTCTTTCTCCCCTCACCTTACAACAACTATTCGATTTCCCAGATGCTGTATATGTAAAAAGTACTATGCATGCGCCCTTTATTGAATTCCTTTCCGGGTGCGTACCTCTTACTTATTTTCAAATTGTGGAATTTATTCCCAACCCATGAATAATTTCTTTCAACTACTTATACTTTTTTTCACTTAATCAAAATTTATAAGTTTTCTCAATATATTTGGACTCGGTTGTGTGAATTGCGGTCGTAAAATACTTAATCCATATATGAATGAAAATCTCGGATTACTAAGTGTTAGGTGCAACAAACCTATAATAAATATTGTTATAGCTGTAGACAATTCAATTGATTATACCTAAATAGGAAATTTATTTTAGTACGGGCTGAAGGAGAATCTTCTAATATCCTAAAACCTTTTGAGTGTTTAGTTTCAATACATGGGTTTTCAGATCTGTGACGGAGAATAAGACCGATATGATCTCAATATTAAGTGATGTTTAATTATAATTTTCTGCTTAATGTGTTTGCTCCATATATATATATATATATATATATATATATATATATATATATATATATATATATATATATCAAACAACGATTAACTTTAAATTGATTAGACAGTTCATCATATTTGTGTTGCCGAAATTGAGATTATAAGGATAAGAATCACTCAAGTCAACTTGAAATTATTTTATCACTTGCCTTCCATGCGATTCTTTGCGTATATGGTTTACTCTGTGGCACAAATAGTTTGGAGTGGACTTTCTCCCTTATCTGAATTAACTGGGAATGCTACCATTGCAGGAAGAAAGTTCACCCGTGGGATAACGTTTGGATCGTTTAAACGAGTACACACCGATATCAGAGTGACATGACAGATGCTTATTCGATGTGTTCCGAACCGGCATCTCTCCCTCGCCTCAAAACGCCTCTGGACTGAATGTGGTACCTACATATACTCTCATGCTCCCTTTGAAGTGAATAAATTTTGTCAGTTATTTATGCCATTGTGCTCTTTGAAATTAACAAAAGCTTGGGTTTGTTCTTATACTAAATAAAACTTACGTTGCACACTAGATATTAGAAGTAATTATTGTTGAATGCGTAATATTTGGTTCTTTAGAAAACAAAATTTTGATTGCTTCTACTATTATCTGTAGTTCATCACAATTCTATTAAATAATTTTCATTGCAGAGGAGTAGAACTCAAACACATTAAGTTTCTTATTAAGTTCGGCTTCTCTTTGAAGTGTTTTATTCCTCAAAAGTTTTCTTATCCCCATTTCATGAAGCTGGATTTTTTACTGCAATTCATAGTCATTCTTGTAACTACTGCATTCTTCTTTTTTACTTCTTGTGGTGAATCCTTTTGAACTCTTTTTTAACAAGTGAAACAAGTATAACTGTTTTCCCTTTCTTCATGCCACATCTGATATATCTGATAATACACAAGAAGCATAGCATATATGTTAATATGAAAATCAATGGTGAAAGTAGTTAAGAGGGGCAAAACAGATTCCTCCTCTTACTTGGCATGGTAAATAAAACTTTAGTAGATTATTCTTATTTATTTATCTCAGACACAAACAATTAGTAAAACATTGCCTCCTTCGTAGAACAGTAATATAGAGATAATTAGTTCACTTCTTTTGTCATATGTGGACTAATTTCCATATTTTCTTCCACTTTTTGGTGGCATAATTAGAGATCAAGCTCCCTTGAAACTAACAGATTATGGTATAGCACATTGGCCTAGAAGATCTCTATTTTGGCTTCTTTCTCTGGCTTGCTTTCAATCCAATTGTTAATCTTACCATGTGCCTTTTTGTCTTTGTTTAGTTAACTGCTTTTTCACTGCATTAATGTCACTTATTTTTCCTTAATCTTATTATTGTTAAATAGTAATTACTCCCATTTTAGCATGCTAATTCTAGCGTGTAATGAAGTTTCTCCAATTACTGGGCTCATCCTTTTCAGTTTCTAATGTAAAATTTTCATATATGTTTACACCAGCTAGAGGACCTATATTTAGCTAGTAGATGCGTCGTAAATATAGATAAATATAACGTACACTCATAAAACCGAAAGTGCTCTTTAATCTATTCCAATTTAAATTAAAATCAGTTTTTAATGTTTCCTGATTCACGCAAATATCCTTTCATTCCATATCTGATCTCATATCTCATTCAAACAGCTAATAAATTCAAAAAATTTTGAATTCAAAAAGTACATTCATATTTTTAACCCAACAAAAAAAAAAAGTTCAAAAACTAGTTCATCAAAAAACTTTGAAAAATAACAATATCAAACCAGTGAACAAAGCTCGTTTTAAACGACAAATATATATTTGAATTCATCTGTTGAAATATCGAATTCAAGTTGAGTTCATAATTGAGGTAACAACGTTTCCACTGCAACTTTTTTATTTTTTTGATTTTTAAATTAAAATATAGTCAAAATATATGAAAAATATATAAATATAGTCAATTATTTAAGTAATATTGAACGTAATAATCAAAAATACAATTAAAATATAGCCAAAATATAGTCATAATTGAGGTAACAATGTTTTCTTTTTTTTTTAAAATTTTTCTAAATATAGTTATATCCGTATAGTCAATAAACTGGTAATATTGAAGTAATAATCAAAATATAATTAAAAATATAGCCAAAATATATATGAAAAAACAACTATTAAAATATCAATCCAAAGTGGAAAAAAAATGAAAATATAGGTTAAATACACGGTGAAACGTAAAAATTAGTATAGAATCTTACCTTTTTTTGGAATTTAGATTTGAATTATGAGTGAAATTAATGAGTAGTTAATTAGAGATAAACAAGAAAGTTGAACTATTATAAAACTAATTTGAAATTGGAGGAAATTAAGGGCTATTGGACATAATGGCATGTATTTAGGGGGATAGGAGAGAGGGACGTTTTTTTTTTTTTTTTTTTATCCTAAAAAAGTGGTAGCTTCATATTTTAGCTACTAAATATAATTATTGTAAAATTTAGTTATGTTCCATAAATAGGTAATAATGTAAGCTATGCCAAGTAAATTTTACTTCTAATATTCTCTATTAAAAATGAGCAATTGATGTTTCTCATAATTTTCTCTAATAAAAATAAATAATGGATGTCCAGTAATCTCTACGCCTTCTTAGATTCATTACTTTGTTTGAAGAGCTGAATGCTGTTAAATCGTGTAGCAATGGAATAAGCTTAGTAGATTTAACTTCAGAACTTTGTTCTTAAGAGTAGTGGAAGCGGTAGTTTATACCTGTTTTACTTTTAAACAATTTTATGTGTTCGTGCAATCACTAAGTTCTTTTCTTTTATAGAAGAATTTGATGCATACAACGGTAAGGTGAAAAATTTCAATCTTTGGAGGCAGGCTTCCAGTCTTCCACAAATTTTAACTCTTTGTCCAGCCTATTTATAGGTAAAGTTTCAAAATCTTGAGATGTAGTTATTAGCTTCTGTTATTGCTTAAGGGTATATCAAGATCTTTGGATTTTCATTGCATGCTCAAGAGCTCCATGATGTGTCCTTAAACCATGGAAATTCATATGCTTACGAAATTCAACGGAACTGTGATTTCTTTCACGCTTGAAAAACAAAATGGAGATTCAAGGGATTATTCTTCCGTCTTTCGATAGACCCCACTTTGGAAAATTGGCATGAAGTGTCGAAATGATGCCAAGTGCACATTCGAGAAAAATCAGTTTTAAAGAGGAAAGTTAAAAACCATTGCCAAGGATTCTAATGTGATTAATCCTCAACTTGAAAAAACCGGTTTAATAGTGGAATAGTGATTTATTAACTCTTTTACAGTTGTATTATAAGCTTCATCATCCTGTTTTCCATTTCGGTTGTAGCGTGTCATAATCATATTTTTTGTCTTTTTAACCACTCTGTTTAATATGCTTTGCTTTCATCATCGCTCGCTCTTTTTTTACATTTTTCTTAATTTGTCTCATGCGAGAAGATAATACTGATATATCGAGGCTAACCTTTATTACACTTTAGATTGATGATTTAGAGTATCAGCTATCAGATTTGTAATTGTCACCGTAGTGTCACCGCTTATACAGTTGTTCGTTAGTAATTGGGACTACCAATAAGACATGTTTAAATTTTAATTATTGCCACTCGACTCATGCTTTCTACCCTGCAGGATATCTTCACCTCCAAAAAATTTACATTCTTCATTGTTTTAACTGTTACCAATGAACAATAATTTGTTATATGTATTCTTCATTCTTTAATGTGAGCCTTCTCTGTGATTTCAGTCTTTGATTGAAACAACAATGAGCTATAACTCTATGCAAAGATAGAAATTCATGCGTTCATCTTTCAAGGCCATAACTAACTAGCATCGATGCAAAGATAGAAATTGGTGATCATTAACTAACTTGCATCGATTCAAGGCCATAACTGTATAATAGTCAAAATAGTTGCTGATGTAATTAAAATCTGTTTATGGTTTCATCTATTTGGAATGGCCCATTTCTTTCTAATTTTCTTTAAGGTGTTGAAAAGTCACTCCTCTGTTTTGCCTAAGCCCTAATGTTGTTGGCCTGTATTGCCTTGGGAAAGCTACTTTTTCATTTTAGCCTATCTTGAAGTACTCAGTTAATGCATCAGTGGATTGTTGTGCTTGGATCGAAGATCTGGAGTTTCCTATTCCCGTTATTTCCACTTTCACATAAAATTCTTATCTATGTTGTAAGATATATAGCGACTCATTAGAATGTTTGAATTGCCACCAATCTTTTGCGCTTTTGTGAAACATAGAGAGCACTTAAAACACCTGATGATTATGCAAGGACATTGTCATAATCTATGTTTTAGGATATATCAAGTATGTTTTTTCCTCCAACCTCAACTAAGGCTTTTGGCTTTGGTATCATTATAATAGACTAGAAAGACTACAGGATCACATACTCGAAATCAATAGGTGCTCCTAATATAATAGCTACTGCATTTACTAGATATATGATAATTCATGCATATGAATAGATTTTTAACTCAATTATATTCAGTTCTATTTGGAGTAATTCTCCTTATCTAATACCATTGGAACTTATTTTGCAATTTTCCTTTAGCTGAGTATTTCTACCCGACCTTTCTGTAAAATGTAAATTTCCAGTGATGAGATAGCAACGAGGTTTTGTAAGCAGACAATAGGCTTATGTGATTCCCTCGTTTTTCCTTTTTTTGTGTACTTGCATACTTTAAATCTTCCTTTAATCAAAATGTAAATTTCCAGTGATGAGATAGCAACGAGGTTTTGTAAGCAGACAATAGGCTTATGTGATTCCCTCGTTTTTCCTTTTTTTGTGTACTTGCATACTTTAAATCTTCCTTTAATCAAAATGTAATTTCGTTTATCTACTTTTGTAGGATGAGCATGTGTAAACCAAGATGGCTAACACTATGGTTCGTGTTAATGACGTTGGAAAACAATGTTTTTTTTTTTTTTTTTTTAGTTGTACTTGAAAACTTCGTTTACTTGTAGTTAGTTTTTGATTAACATAACTAACAACGAAATACTTAGCAACAAAATGCTTATTGCAATTAACCAAAGTAAAAGATTTTACAAAAAAGGCTTATTATAAGCTGATAACACTACTTACCGGCGGTATTATAGACGGCTTCTTGATTGATCAAATATAATTCTTGATGCGCGAGAGTTAAAAGGCTGAATGCCTTTAGCAGAAGTGTAATTCTCTCTTCTTTGGATTCTGTCAGGTATATAGTTTTTACTTTTCATTTCACCTTCATGTCATCTGAATAGAAGAAAATTATAGAAAAGTTATAGCACACATGCACATGTATTCGTTTTTATTTTTAAATATGCGAATGAGAAATTTAGTTCATATAAGTTCTACTTTTAAGAAAGATATTTATATTTGTGATTTTAATCAAATATATAAAATTAATTATGATATGCATATACGAGAAAAATTTATCAATTCTCTTCCCAATAGATTTACAACAATATGGGTTACTATAAATTTACTAATGATGTTTATAACCGCGCTAAGCGCGGGCTATATCACTAGTATGGTACTAATAGAGAAGACGAAGAAGAGAAATGTGTAAATTAAATATGAATGAAATAGAAGTATAAGAGCAGTAGCAGAAAGCTAGAGTCTTTTGTTGCTGTTTCTATGCATTTATCGATCTCCTTTATATATACTCCATACAATGCCTAAAATGTATATCTCACGCGTATTATAAGAGTATTCTTATGAGTATTAAAATCTCGCGGTGATTGACTCGAGCTCGCCCACGTTTTATGATTAGAATAGACTATAGAGTGTTTGTTCTCTTGTTTTAGAAATCAATACTAATTATTTTAGTGCAATAAAAGATACGGGAATCTCTTTCTTTCTGAATTTCCACCTGTGTATATTAATTAATTAATTCATCAAACGTTATTATTAGTCTGAATGTTACACAAGACTCTCTGAATGTAAAGAAATGAGTCTCTATTTCTCATTAGTAGTTAGCATTCGAGTGGTATGAACGTACTGGTGTCCAATTTTTAGGATCGATGGACTCTACTTATATTATTTTTTGTATTCAGACACACGCATGCATAATATTTTCTCCATCACATGTCAATAATATTTGTTGTCGTTATATTATAGTTTTTGAATATATTGTTGTACTGTTTTCTATTCGTTCTGATTCATTTTACAAGACAATGTTTGATTGGAGGTGAACTAAACTTTTTGACATATAAATTAAATATTAACAACGTATGTGAGTTTGAACATGTCGTGTCAATTTTATAAAATATGTCATTCAGATAAAATGATAATGTCAAATTAATAAAGAGCTTTCAAATTAAATATAAAAACCTGTCATTTTTTCTTGAACCAGACTAAAAATAACAATAACACATAACATAGATAGAAGAAGTATCATCCTTTTCAGAAGAAATTGGATATTCTAATATTTAAAAATTCAAAAATAAAAACTACAAAAAATATTAAAATTTTCATATTTGTCATTTCACCTATTATTATTATTATTATTATTATTATTATTATTATTAAAGACATAAAATATATTACTAAAGGTGGGTCATAAACCTTATTCGATACCAGAGTCAATGATATCTAACAAATTTCACCTACTATTGAATTTGAACCAATGATTGTCGTCGTATCAAACTGTTTGATTGTATGTATTCACCAGACATAATCAAAATATGATTAGAAAGATAACCTTCTTTTTATTATTAGAACGTACCAACTAGTTATCAAATCAGGTTGATAGCCTCTGATACACCCGTGTTCTAGCTCGTCGGAGAGGTAGATTTTCCTCAAATTTTTGTCTCCTTCGTTCAACCCTGATCCACATTGAGTAATCGATTTCTTTAACCAAAAAAAAAAAAAAAAACATTTCTAATTTGTATGATTCAATTATTGTTAGCAAAAATTTCTACAATAAATTGGCTAGGTAGCCACAATTTTGCCGTTGTGGTGCCGCACAACTCAGCTATCTTTCTGAATTGCTAGCAATAGCGTAACATAAATAGTTGCCATCCCTTTGCTGGACAAGATGCGGTTCCTCATTCATCGGCATGTGTGGTTTTTAATTTAATAATTTAGTACGTTCATTTTTCATTTCTTCCCTTTTCTAGGATAATTTTCATTTCTTTTTGTTTTAATTTAAAAAATGAACAAGTGGATTGACTGATTGTATAATCTAACTTTTTGTCAACTCATGAGACACCAAAAGAACAGGGTTTCAAATTAACCAAACAAATGGATGCGGTAATAGAAAAGCGTGAATATCCAAACACTAAAAAATAAAATTTCGAAAGCTTGTAGTAATAAAATAGGTAGGTCCTTGTCTCAAAAAATTGAAGTTAAAAGCTTATATGATCACTCAACTTTGGGTTATTGGCCACCATAATCACTTAACTTTGTTTTGTATTTCAAAAGTCACTCAACTTTGGGTAAGTGACTTCCTATAGTCACTCAACTTTGAGTAATTGGCCTCCATAGTCACTCAACTTTTTGTAAATGGCCTCCGTAATCATTTTAGCCAGAAATATTATTTCTGGTACATATTTAATGACGTGACAGTTATAATTTTTTACAAAAATATCTTAAAAAATTAAAATCAATAATTAAATTTGTTTATTTAGGATCCAATTCATCATAATTAGTGCATATAATACGAAAGTTTAGGATATTATTCATCATTAATGTATAAAAATAATAAACTTAACAATAACAGCTGAAGTCTACAAAAAGTTACTGAAACAACACTAATAACAATCGTAGAAGATTCTAGAGAATTTGAGAATTTTTGTAGACTTCAGTTGTTATTGCTAACAATCTGGCTAATTGGGTTTATTGACCCACTTGTTTAATTTGATAAGTAGAATTTTATATTCTCAAAATATTTTGTTATTATTATTTATGTCTTGCAATATTACTTGAGATATATTGTCTAAATTCGTTATTTTTATATATTAATGATGAATAATATCCTAAATAAATTTATCCTAAACTTTAGTATTACATGCACTAATTATGATGAATTGGATCCTAAATAAGTAAATTTAATTATTGATTTTAATTTCTTAAGATCTTTTTAAAAAAAAATATAACTGCCACGTCATTAAATATGTACCTGAAATTATATTTCTAGCTAAAATGACTATGGAGGTCAATTACCTAAAGTTGAGTGACTTTTGGAAGACAAAACAAAGTTGAAAATATATAGAGAGGCCACTTACTCAAAGTTGAGTAAACTTTTGAAAGACAAAACAAAGTTGAGTTGACTATGATGACCAATTACCCAAAATTGAGTGATCATATAAGCTTTTAACTCCACAAAATTGCCAATCAAATGTTCAAAAAGATCACTATGAATAGAGACCCTAGGGACGCCGGTAGCAACGACAAACATCTAACTAATGGGAATAAATTCTTTATTGGATCATTAGCACCTGTAGAGAATTAAGAAAATAACAAGGAGAGCTAGCTCCAATTCTTTCATTGTTTCGGACATATAGCTTTAGCTAGAATTGGTGCTAGCAAGATAGATAGGTGTGGATAACATATCAAATCCATTGAACTTGGTTCCTGCACATTTTGAGGATGCACCCATGTTATAGAACACTATCAAATTATCCATTTGAAGCTCCGGTAATTTTATGTCAATGGCCACTGCATCAAGGGAGTCACAGATGGTCCGTAAATGGTTGACTCACACATTTGACCAGATTCTTCTGATGCCTTGAGCGAAAGTGGCTTGATACCCACAAAGCAACTGTTATAAAGTGTTGGCCTAAATGATCCGTAAATCTCGTCATCAATCCAATACTCTATTTTCTCACCTCTTAACTCTTTTACCTATCACATGCGTGACTAACGTAAAAGCCGTTTCAGGAAAGAATCGTCCTGGCTCCGCAATTATTGTTAAATAAGGCTCGGGGAAAAAATCTTGAACTGCTTCATTTACTACACCAGCTATTTCCTCGAACAATGGGGTCGATCTAAATCCCCCGCCAATGTTCAAAATTTGCATTTTAGGAATTCCGAGATAATCGGAGACATCAAACACGGCCCTGGCATTTGCAATCGCCTCACGATAGATGTTGGGATCTTGTGCTATGGATCCCACGTGAAATGAAACACCTACAACTTTTAAGCCAGCCACATTACAAGCATAATGCAGGAGCGGTTCAATCTCTTCGGGCAGCACGCCGAACTTTTTCCCGAGGGGGCGCAAGGAGCCACTATCACTAGGGGCTTTGATTCGGAGTAACAAATGGCATTGAGGGTGCCATTGCTTGATCTTGTCAACTTCGAGCTTGGAATCAAAGGTTGTGAGATTGACCCCGACAGTGGCTGCGTACTTGATGTGGGAAATAGCCTTGCACGGGTTAGCAAATATGATTTGGTCTGGGCTTATTCCGTGATTTAAGACACTGTCAATCTCGAGTAGGCTAGCACAATCAAAATTAGCACCCAAGTTGGCTAGTTTGGTAAGAAGTGCAGGTTCACTGTTGCACTTGACAGCATAGAAAGGCTTTACATTTGGAAAAGAATGGTTCCATTTGTGCATAAGCTTTTCAATTGTGGCCAAATCCAGTACATAAAATGGCTGGCCTGCTTCATGATGCTTTTCAGCAATTGAGCGGATTAAATCCGTCATCCCATCTTTTGCTATTTTGTGCACACGATTTTTACCAAAATCTGTGGACGTCATGGTCTAGAAATATAATAGAGAGGAAGAAGAGAGATTTATTAGGTTTGTAAATATGAATGAAATAGAAGTATAAGAGCAGTAGAAGAAAGCTAGAAAGTAATAGTATGTGTATTTAGGAGTTGATAGATGGATGAAGGGTAATTTTAAAGCAGTATAGACGTGGTTTTGGCCCTTCTCCATTTGATGGCCGCGTTATTGAAAAAGGGCAAAAGTAAACCATTTGGCAAATCCTTGGGTTAAATGTATGCCAATTTTGTAAGACGAGGGTATATATGATTGATCCAGCTTTAAATAGAGGACAATATATAGTAATTAAACCATTTTCGAAATCACAAGGTTTTGGACCCTTTTCCTTTTAAACTCAGAGGTTTGGCCAAACAAGTTATAATTTGCAGATATTCACAAGCATCTCGTCATTCTCGTGGTGAATGATTTATTCGCATGCACCTTAGTAGTTTACGATCATCTAAAGGATATTGTATATTTATTACAGTGACAATATATATAATTTAAACTCATAATTATTTGATAAAATTGGGAATTTCTTTGGAGGTTTATCGCTTTAATTCTCATCAGTAAAGAAGTGTCTCTATCTGTTTGCCATTAGACATACAATAGAAATAAAACCAGAGAACGTAGCATCTAGTGGGATAAACGTTGGTGTCCCACTCTCAGGAAATCAAAGACCTTACTATTTGTCATGTGCCATTTTCTTCATCGTATTTAGGAAGCTATCTTTGTGGTTGTAGTTTAGTGGTGAGAGTTCCACGTTGTGGCCGTGGAGACCTGGGCTCGAATCCCACCAGCCACATATGCAATTATTTAAAAAAAAAAAAAAAAAAACTCGTATTTAGGAAGCTAGTTCATTGATTACGGGCTCGGTCAAACCCAGTAGTTTTGGTTCAAACTCTGTATTTTTATTAAAAAAATTCATTGAATATGTATAAGATATTAATTTAGAACACAGTAACTTTAAATAATTAGAATTCCGAACTTATAAACTCCAAATCCTGACTTCGCCTCTGATCGTATCATTTATATTTGTTGTCGTCATATGTTGTTGGATCTCTTATAGCTGTGGGAGTTAAAAGTATCATCTTTATTACTCCCTTTGTCCCAAAAAAATTGTCCTCCTTTCCTTTTTACGTTGTGGCGTCCTGGGCAAAAATATTGTCTCCTTTTACAATATTTAAAACAATTTAACTTTATAAGATGATTTAGAGCCATACAAATATCTAAAAGAACGTTGTTTTGGACCACACATTTCAAAAGTCTTCTTTTATTAAAATTATGTTAATATTTGTGCTTTATCAATGATATGAAAATATCTGGACAATCTTTTTGGGATTTTATGAGGAAAAATTTTTTTGATTCATTTCATATGACAGTGATTTGATTGGAGCTTAATTTAATCAAAAAGATGATAAACTTCAATATCTTGTGATGCTAAATATGTTATGTTATTTTTATGTATGAAAATGAAATGTAAGTAATTATGTAATTTTTTTTTAAAACAAACGAAAACGAGTAACATATAAATGAAGTACATACTGCCTTTTTAGCAACTTAACGAAACAGGAAATTCTACATTTCTACTATTTAAAATAATTCATATTTGTAATTTGAACTAATATCATCAAATTTGGATGCATGCGTAATGTGAATGGTTGATGGCATGGTACTACTAGGTCGCCAAACCTTTGTAGGCATCTGCCGACTACCAAAATTCACTATAGGGATATATAATTTACCAAAATCTGTGAACGTCATGGTCTAGAAATATAATAGAGAGGAAGAAGAGAGACTTATTAGGTTTGTAAATATGAATGAAATAGAAGTATAAGAGCAGTACATAAGATGGCTGGCCTGCTTCATGATGCTTTTCAGCAATTGAGCGGATTAAATCCGTTATCCCATCTTTTGCTATTTTGTGCACACGATTTTTACTAAATCTGTAGATATCATGATCAAGAAATATAGTACTAATAGAGAAGACGAAGAAGAGAAATGTGTAAATTAAATATGAATGAAATAGAAGTATAAGAGCAGTAGCAGAAAGCTAGAGTCTTTTGTTGCTGTTTCTATGCATTTATCGATCTCCTTTATATATACTCCATACAATGCCTAAAATGTATATCTCACGCGTATCATAAGAGTATTCTTATGAGTATTAAAATCTCGCGGTGATTGACTCGAGCTCGCCCACGTTTTAGAATAGACTATAGAGTGCTTGTTCTCTTATTTTAGAAATCAATACTAATTATTTTAGTGCAATAAAAGATACGGGAATCTCTTTCTTTCTGAATTTCCACCTGTGTATATTAATTAATTAATTCATCAAACCTTATTATTAGTCTGAATGTTACACAAGACTCTCTAAATGTAAAGAAATGAGTCTCTATTTCTCATTAGTAGTTAGCATTCGAGTGGTATGAACGTACTGGTGTCCAATTTTTAGGATCGATGGACTCTACTTATATTATTTTTTTGTATTCAGACACACGCATGCATAATATTTTCTCCATCACATGTCATTAATATTTGTTGTCGTTATATTATAGTTTTTGGATATATTGCTGTACTGTTTTCTATTCGTTCTGATTCATTTTACAAGACAATGTTTGATTGGAGGTGAACTAAACTTTTTGACACATAAATTAAATATTAACAACGTATGTGAGTTTGAACATGTCGTGTCAATTTTATAAAATATGTCATTCTGATAAAATGATAAAATGATAATGTCAAATTAATAAAGAGCTTTCAAGTTAAATATAAAAACCTGTCATTTTTTCTTGAACCAGACTAAAAATAACAATAACACATAACATAGATAGAAGAAGTATCATCCTTTTCAGAAGAAATTGGATATTCTAATTTAAAAATTCAAAAATAAAAACTACAAAAAATATTAAAATTTTCATATTTGTCATTTCACCTATTAGATGTAGATGCGTGATTTGAGTGGTCGATTGCTTGGTGCTAGGCTGCTAGCAAACCCTTGTCATTAAACCTTCAACAAACTTCACCCTATTTGGAAACTTATTATATTACGTTGCTCTAGTCCTAAAATAGGATGGATGCTCGAATCATATATAATACTACTAAACGTGCGCCAAGGTCGAAATAGATATAATTCATGTAATCGTAGAAACTATTAAAATCAAAAAGGATGTGACAGTAATCACTATAAGTATATGTAAGAACTTTTAATTTCGATGACACCATCGGCAGAACCGAAACAATTTAAATAGTCATTTGTGGCGACTAGATCAACGCGTTATTATTGCTTCAAGATAAACTCTCATCGAAGGTCATAGAATCCAAGTTTGATGCAAAAATCAAATTCAAAAATGAAATAGAAAAATAAAATTAAAAAAATCAATATTACTAAAGGTGGGTCTTAAACCTTATTCGATACCAGAGTCAATGATATCTAACAAATTTCACCTACTATTGAATTTGAACCAATGATTGTCGTCGTATCAAACTGTTTGATTGTATTTATTCACCAGACATAATCAAAATATGATTAGAAAGATAACCTTCTTTTTATTATTAGAACGTCAACTAGTTATCAAATCAGGTTGATAGCCTCGATACACCCGTGTTCTAGCTCGTCGGAGAGGTAGATTTTCCTCAAATTTTTGTCTCCTTCGTTCAACCCTGATCCACATTGAGTAATCGATTTCTTTAACCAAAAATTTCTACAATAAATTGGCTAGGTAGCCACAATTTTGCCGTTGTGGTGCCGCACAACTCAACTATCCTTCTGAATTGCTAGCAATAGTGTAACATAAATCGTTGCCATCCCTTTGCTGGACAAGATGCGGTTCCTCATCGGCATGTGTGGTTTTTAATTTAATAATGTAGTACGTTCATTTTTCATTTCTTCCCTTTTCTAGGATAATTTTCATTTCTTTTTATTTTAATTTAAAAAATGAACAAGTGGATTGACTGATTGTATCATCTAACTTTTTGTCAACTCATGAGACACCAAAAGAACAGGGTTTCAAATTAACCAAACGAATGGATGCAGTAATAGAAAATCGTGAATATCCAAACACTAAAAAATAAAATTTCGAAAGCTTGTAGTAATAAAATAGGTAGGTCCTTGTCTCACAAAATTGGAGTTAAAAACTTATATGATCACTCAACTTTGGGTTATTGACCACCATAGTCACTTAATTTTGTATTGTATTTCAAAGGTCACTCAACTTTGGGTAAGTGACCTCCTATAGTCACTCAACTTTGAGTAATTGGCCTCCATAGTCACTCAACTTTTTGTAAATGGCCTCCGTAATCATTTTAGCGTAAATATTATTTCTGGTACATATTTAATGACGTGACAGTTATAATTTCTTACAAAAATATCTTAAAAAATTAAAATCAATAATTAAATTTGTTTATTTAGGATCCAATTCATCATAATTAGTGCATTTAATACGAAAGTTTAGGATATTATTCATCATTAATGCATAAAAATAATAAACTTAGACAATATATCTCAAGTAATATTGCAAGGCATAAATAATAATAATAAAATATTCTAAGAATTTAAAATTCTACTTATCAAATTAAACAAGTGAGCCAATAAACCCAGTTAGTCGAATTGTCAGCAATAACAGCTGAAGTCTACAAAAAGTTACTGAAACAACACTAATAACAATCGTAGAAGATTCTAGAGAATTTGAGAATTTTTGCAGACTTCAATTGTTATTGCTAACAATCTGGCTAATTGGGTTTATTGACTCACTTGTTTAATTTGATAAGTAGAATTTTATATTCTCAAAATATTTTGTTATTATTATTTATGTCTTACAATATTACTTGAGATATATTGTCTAAGTTCGTTATTTTTATATATTAATGATGAATAACATCCTAAATAAATTTATCCTAAACTTTAGTATTACATGCACTAATTATGATGAATTGGATCCTAAATAAGTAAATTTAATTATTGATTTTAATTTCTTAAGATCTTTTAAAAAAATATATATAACTGCCACGTCATTAAATATGTACCTGAAATTATATTTCTGGCTAAAATGACTATGGAGGTCAATTACCTAAAGTTGAGTGACTTTTGGAAGACAAAACAAAGTTGAGTGACTATAGAGGCCACTTACTCAAAGTTGAGTAGCTTTTGAAAGACAAAACAAAGTTGAGTTGACTATGGTGACTAATTACCCAAAATTGAGTGATCATATAAGCTTTTAACTCCACAAAATTGCCAATCAAATGTTCAAAAAAATCACTATGAATAGCGACCCTAGGGACGCCGGTAGCAAGGACAAACATCTAACCAATGGGAATAAATTCTTTATTCGATCATTAGCACCTGTAGAGAATTAAGAAAATAACAAGGAGAGCTAGCTCCAATTCTTTCATTGTTTCGGACATATAGCTTTAGCTAGAATTGGTGCTAGCAAGATAGATAGGTGTGGATAACATATCAAATCCATTGAACTTGGTTCCTGAACATTTTGAGTATGTGATAACGTCCAAATCCATTCCTCAAAGAGAAAGTGTACATGGTCGTATGCAATATAATTTATCCAACTATGAGTCGGGGTCGATTCCACAGGGAACAATATGCTAGGCGATTAAGAAAGTAAGGAACTTTCTCCAACTAAGCTAAGCCAAACGATAGATAATATTTTGGTTTTTGAGAAAATTATAACTAATGCGAAAATATAAACTAATCTAGAAAGCAAGTAAAATGATCAATGGTCACAAGCATGGATACAAGAGAAATTACTCTCAAGTGATGATCCAATGTATTTTACAATTCTACAACTATGAGCGGGTTTATGTTAATAGATAGTGATTTCTAAAATCTCATTGAAAGTCTCTCAACCAAATCAATGAATTTCACTCTAAGTTTTCTCAAGCCTTAGAATGTGATGTTAAACACAATCAATTCAACCTCAAGTTAACTATCCTATCTCTAGCTCAAGTTATTAGATGGATTTAATGACCCAAATCCTTGCTAACTAACTCTTTTCCTAACTTTCACTTTCTTTCTCAAGCAAAGTAAAAGTACTTAGGCACAAATAATGTTTGCAACCATTAAGAAACATTTAAGCATGAAGAGTTGATAGAAAAACATTAACCCACTTCATTAGAAATAAAAATTGTTCAATACATAAGCAAAACAAGAGAGTTAATTCAACACTTGATAATGGATATTCTCATAAATAAGATGCAAGTGAGAGAATAAAATACAACACACTTAAATATTCAATACATAACAAGGAATTGAAGAAAGGGTTAAGAGTTTTATCATTCAAGAGCTCCAATCTTCTCCTCCAATGGTGTGGTTGATGATGAACCCTAGCTCCAAGCTTGAAATGTGGCCAAAGATAATGATATTTTCTCCCAAGTCATCCTCTTATAGCTCCCAATATTCCCACATTAAAATATGACCAAAACAGCCCATATTTTCAGATTTGCAAATCTGTCCCGTTTTTGCAAAACTGTCCAGTTCAGACAGTTTTGCAAAACTGTCCAATTTGGCCTCTTTTTGACTTAATTTTCACTTGGTTTCTTCCGATCACTTCTAAGTCACATAAAACCTGTAAAATAGATGTAAAAGATATTAAATCCACTATTTTCTCAATCAAACATTGCAAAAGTCTAAAGCTTAAAGAAGAAATAAGTTGGTAAAATACCAACTTATCAGTATACACCCATGTTATAGAACACTATCAAATCATCCAATTGAAGCTCCAGCAATTTTATGTCTATGGCCACTGCATCCAAGGAATCACAGCTTGGTCCATAAATGGTCGATTCACATATTTGACTAGATTCTTCTGATCCCTTCACTGAAAGTGGCTTGATACCCACAAAGCAACTGTTATAAAGTGTTGGCCTAAATGATCCATAAATACCTTCATCAATCCAATATTCTATTTTCTCACCTCTAACTCTTTTACCAATCACATGTGTGACTAACGTAAAAGCCGTTTCAGGAAAGAATCGTCCTGGCTCTGCAATTATTGTTAAATTAGGCTCCAGGAAATAACTTTGGATTGCTTCATTTACTACACTAGCTATTTCCAAGCAACATCATTAAGCATATTTCAGCAATGTTTATGAACGAGTTTAATGTTTCTATTTAATAATTTTATACAAAAAAATAAACAGATTAAGAACATTGCAAGGTAAAACAGAGTAAATTCCTTTATTCTTCGACCAGTAAAAACTTTTTCTCATAATCAATATATACCGGGGGGGGGGGGGGGGGAAGCATCCATTTGAAGGTACAAAAGATATGAACGATTTTGTAAAATATCTAAAGATTGAAAGGATGAAAGCTTACAGAGGCGGATCCAGGATTTAAATTTTATGGGTTCAATCTTAAGATTTTTAGCATTGAATCCATTATATTTTTAAAGTTAGGGGTTCATATCTACTGTTTATTGCAATTTTAATAATATTTTACACATAAATTTAAGTTCCGTGTCGAAAGTTTGGGGTTCAGTTGAACCCCTACCTTGTAGGCTAGATACGCCTCTGAAAGCTTAGACCAGAAACAGAGAACTATATATTGGAAGTATGCATTTTCTTGGGGAAAAAATTTCATAGGACATTCACATTAAAGAGGAAGGAAATTTTGAATAAGGACGGCTTCTAATGTGCCTTTGATCCCCTGTTGGAGGCGGATCTGCTAGAAATTTGAAGAGGTGGTCATGCTTGCGGTAATGATGGCAATGGTGGTGGAGGGGAAGGAAGTTTTAGTGATGGAAGAGAGGACGGGGTAAAATGGGTCAGGGGTGTTGAGGTGACATCCACCTCATCGAATTGTTAGTGTCACGTAGGATTGGATGTCCGCATTGGACAACTTTAATGGAGGAGGGGTATATTTGAACCAATAGTATAACGGCAAGGGTATATTTGGACCCAAAGTATAACGAGGGGTATATTTAGCCCTTTTCCCATAGTACATGGGTATATTTGGCCCTTTTCCGTTTTCTTTATCACATGTCATTAGTATTTGTTATCGTGATATTATTGTTTTTGTCTCTGTTGTTATTACGATTTTCTATTCTGTCTGATTCATTTTATAAGACAATGTTTGATTGGAGGTGAATTATGTTTTTTTAATGAAATATTTTGACATATAAATTAAAGGCCAAACCCATCGATAGACACCTGTGATCGTCCGGTTTTTTCACTTGAACACCTCAACTAAACCTTATTTCATTTAGACACCTGAGGTAGGGCCCGGCTGTGCCATTTAGACACTTTTCGCTGACTTGGCAACTTGCGTGATTTTCACACCAAACTGGCCTGTGAAGAGCCCAAAAAACAGGTTTTTCCTTCTTTTTTTTTTTAGTTCTTTTTCTCTTTCTTCTCCATTTAACAAACCTTCTACCATTACTATCTTGTTCACTGGAAAAAATCAAGACCGCCACCACCCTCTCTCTTCTAAGCGTTTATGGGACAAGAAAGATGATTTTTCTTTGGATAAATCTATTTAATAAACAAAAGAAAAACAAAATTCCCAAAAAGATTTAAAAAAAAAAAAACTTGCCATTAATGGAGTCTTTAGAAAGCTTGAAAGTTTAAAATGGGTTAATTGATTTGATGAAAATTTTGAGAAATGAATGTTGGATTGTCTTTGGGTCTTCGTGGGGAATCTTTAGCTGAAGTTATAACAAATTTGGAGGAGTTTCTCTTGAAAATTTGGATTAAAATCGTGATTGTAACAAGAACAACAGGAAGATGGTGAAGAACACCAAGAACAACTATTCATTTCAGAATTTTCAATGTGTCCTTTTTTTTCTTTTTCTTTTTATTAATAATGTGTCCTTTTCTAATTTGGTGTAAATCAAGTTTTTCTTTTTCTTTTTGAGAGTATTACTTTTAATTTGTTATTAAATATTTTTAAATAGTATTTTTTAATTAAAAAGACACATGCCCTCAATTTATTTGTCATTTGCCATGTCAACAGCGAGTGTATTGCACACACTTTGTAAATTTGGCTGATTCAGCGAAAAATGTCTAAATGGCACAGTTGGACCCTACATCAGGTGTCTAAATGAAACAAGGTTTAGTTGAGGTGTTCAAGTGAAAGAACAGGACGACCACAGGTGTCTATCGATGGGTTTGACCTAAATTAAATATAACATTGCTTGTGACTTTAAACCTGTAATGTCAATCTTATAAAAAATGAAATTAAGATAAAATGAGAATGTCAAATTCATAATAAAGACGTTCGAAAGTTGTCATTTTTTTTTTTCATGAAACAGACTAAACAAACAATAGCATATTTATAAAATAGATAGAAGAAGTATCTTCCCTTTCGGAAGAATTTGGATATTCTAATATTTAAATTAAAAAAAAAAAACTAAAAAATATATTTGAAAATTCTCTTTTTTGTAATTATTTCAGCTATTATCATTAGTCGCGTAGAATATTTTTATGCTAGAAAATAATGACAGAAGTATTCAGGGGCGACAGGTGGACGAAGAATAATTTTAAAACAATATAGGGATAGTTTTGGGCCTTCTCCATTTAATGGCTCCATTAGTGAAAAGGGACAAAAGTATACCATTTCACGAATCCCTGGGTTAAATGTATGTCAATTTTGTAACAGCGAGGCATGATTGACCCAACTTTAAACGGAAGACGATATATAGTAAAGCATTTCAGAAATCACCAGGATAATTTTGAACCTTTTTCCTTTTAAAAAAAAGTATTTTTGACTTCTCAAAAGTTTGGCCAAACAAGTTATAAATTGCAAACGTCTGGGAGTTTCTTTGGAGGTTTATGTCACGCCCCGAACTATGGCCTGGGCGAAACACGGCACTCGGTGCCTTACTGCATGTGACCGAGCGAACCACATGGCTTCGTCAATCATCAGCGAGGCATAACATGAGCGTCTATAACGTGAATGCATGATGAGCCTTTATAAAACGTAATAAGTCATAATACTTAATAAAATTACTTGTTTAAACATGAGTGCGGAAATAACATGAATGAGCCAAAATGGCTATATATAAATAAATATAAGATAACCGACTTGTCTAGTCTATGAAACCTCTATCATGAGTCCGACTCGTAAAACATGCTTGCTGGGACAAGGCCCCCAGCATACCTTAGATGCATAACTAATTATGAAACAAAGAGTTGACTAAACCCCGAATGAGATGGGGCTCACCAATAAGCTGATACGAGTGCTCGTCCCCATCGAGCGGATACGTTGCCACGTAAATTAGTACCGCATCGTGAAATGCAGCCCCCGGCAATAGAAAGGGGACGTCAATATGACATTGAATATCTATGACCTGTATGTAAAGCAACCGAATGAAATAACATGGGATATGGGATAACATGATAAGAACCGAAATCGAAAAAGTCGAAAACAATACATGAACATGAGCATGAATATATATATATATATATATATATATATATATATATATATATATATATATATATATATATATATATAACATACGTAAATCATGATAAGTAGGAGAGCATTTCATAAACCGACCATGTGATATCACCACGTACCAAAGGTATGTGAGTTCGGTACCTCGCCGTACCAATATATCCCCATACTTGCCGGGGTATGAGGTGTAACCTGTTTGCGATGGATCCATTCAATGTAAAAAATTAAGGTATCGTCCTAACGGATTATCCTTCCTACGGTGGCTACGTAGTTTTAGGCTATCCGAGCCTTTATAATTCGTGCAACTCCCAAAAACATGAACATAATATAGTTGGCTAAGAAGCCCATGATTTTCGTGAATTAACTTGTACTTGTCTTGTAATCATGATTTCACGAAATAACTTGTAAATATGGTTTCATGAAATAACTTGTAAGCATGGTTTCATGAAATAACTTGTATTTAACATGTGTGTATCTTGAGTCATGGCATGAACATAGTTATAAAATACAATTGCATGAAAACTTGTAGATAGATATTCATGAAATAAGCATTTTTGTTTAAAAACATGCATGCAAGAACCCATGGAATGCAAGATATGGGTTTTTATGGATTACGGACGGATTCTCAATAATCATAAAGAAATATTAAGAACTCAATGATGGAATTATAACAATTCATACATAATATAATCATGGACATGGACCTAGGGTTATCATGAGCATGGTATAAAAACCCTAGTTTTAGTAGAGAATCATAATTTATGGATTATGAGGCGTGGGGAAGAAACAATGATGTTCCCACACGTAGATAGTAACTCTCATACCTTAGTCGCTCCAAAACTTGAATTAAAGACTCTCTCTTTCAAAAATCTTGAATTCTTGAACCTTGAGATGGATTTTCTTGAAAACCCTATGTTAAGAATGATGGATTCTTGCTTAATGATCATGAACGTATGTTGGAATTGACTTGGATTGCATGGAATAGGCTTACCTTAAAGTTTCTTGAAGGTTGGGAGAGAGGAACAAATGCTTAGTCCTTAGGGCTTGAGAGACTTTTTTTTCTTTACCTCGGAAAAATTGGTTTAAAACGAAGTGGGAATGAATATAACGAAATTTGGCTCTTAAAACGTCGTGGTCGGTGTGCGGTCGCGCGGTGGAGGTTAGTTCGCGCAGTGATCGCGCGGCGAAGGCGGTGTACATCGCCTGCAGTGCGCTATCGCGCGACCACACTCACCTTTAAAACGAGTATAACTTGTTTAGCTCCGTTTGAGCTCCATAATATATGGTTGGAAAGGTATTTCAAAGGCCTACAACTTTCATGTTTTGAGTTTTCTCAAATTCCTAACGTCACTACCACGAAAAAAAAATAAGTACAATCGTTCGTACTTAGACGAATTTAGAAGGCCTTAAGAACTTCACTTTTGGTTTGATTTCAAAACGATTTTTATCACCCGAATGGATTCATATTGCTAAAATATGATCTTTATACTAGTTTCATACGTTCACATCTAACTCGGATTTACGGGATATTACCGATATGGTTTAGTATGAAAGTACGAGGTGTTACAGTTTATCTCTTTAATTTCTCACTAGTGTACTTTTATTGGCAAATCTACAAAATAATTTTGTCAGTTTATTACAATTTGAGACGTTAAACAGAATCTCTTACAATTGTAATCTTTTGAAGTATTTTTTTTAAATTCTAAGCCATCTAGAATGTAATTTATTTTAATCTTCATGCATACTCTAAATATGTAAATTTAATTAACAGGAATATATATATATATATATATATATATATATATATATATATATAACGACAAATAAAACTTACCGGGTGTTTATCCCAAGTCAATGTATGTCGAATATATGTCTTGCGTATACATTTTTTCACATTTAAGCATGGTTAAGTGATATGATATTCACTTTAAATTGTTGATTCTTAACATTAATTATTTAGTTAGGTGTAACACGGGAAAATGTTTACTTAATAACGACCACATCTGCGATGACAATTTAATGGGTTGGACACTCATTTTTAATGGGAAGAAAACTCTCTAAAGATGTGGTTATATCATTTGATTTTAAATAAAAAGTGTGGATATATATGCATATAATCCTCTATGACCTCCATGTCATTCTTTGTTTTCCTTTTTATTTTGAGAAAATTACACTGTATGTTAATTGGGGCAACAATGCTACCAAAATTGACCCATTTTTTTAATTTTTACAAAAAATACCCAAACTTCTCTCTCTCTCTCTCTCTCTCTCTGCCTTCTTATATGTTTGTATATGTTGGTATAAGTGTCGGTATATGTTTGTATATTTTGGGCTATTTTTTGTAATGTAAATTTTGGGCTTTTTTTTTTTGCAATGTAAGTGACCAACTTGTATATTTCTGAAATTTTCCCTTTTATTTTATCTCCTATTTCCTTATTTATTTATTTATTTATTTTTTTATTTTTTGTTTGTGTTTGCCTTTAGGCCTAAAAATTTCATGCAAAAAATCGGTGAAACGCAAAAGAACAACATTAACTTCCCTACAGCAATATTAATTGAAATTTATACCCACATAATTTGAACCATTATAGCAATAATGGAGAAAAGGAGCTTATTTTCAAAAGCCCATGTACAAAATTATATGCTCTTCCCAAACCTGCTTCCTACTTAATTATAGCTAAGATGAATGTGACAAAATTGCTGAGAACTAATATAAGCTTTGCGATGAAGAAAAAGAAAAGAAAAGAAATTTAATAAAAAGATATACTGAAGCAAACACTAACCTAACTTAAGAGAGATGATTCACTGAGCAGCAGCATGCCAACAATTTTATTTTCATATGGGGATTATTGGTGAGTATATATATATATATATATATATATATATATATATAAGACCCCTCACGATATAATTAAGTTGAAAGACCCTTTCAAGTTATATAATTATGTAACCGGAAAATATCTTCTAGATTCCTTCCAAAAGGGAGATAACGAATTGAATGAAAAGAAGAAATAAGTGAAAGAAGTCCCAAAAAAAGAAGAAGTAATCATTGGTCAACGAACTATGCCACATCATCATGCTATTGACCACAAATAATTTTTTTTTATGTGCATATATTTAACAAAATTAAAAAAAAAATTCATTTGTACATTTAAAATATACACTCATATAAGTATCACATTTGGTTTTTTCTTTTGTTTAAGATATAAATTTTGGTGCTTCATAATTTTCTCTTGTTTAAATCGCAAAGAGAATAAACAACAACAAAACAAATTAAATTTTATAAAATCTCTTTTACCACTTCTACCAACATTAACAAATGATTAATTGACAGCATTCACAAATATCAAAACGTTTTGCGAATTGAAAAATATGTTCTTAAAATTCCATCATAAACAAAAATTCCTATCACTTCTCTGTGCACTATATTTAGGCTAACTTAAAATTTAGGGTAGAAAAAAGAAATTCAAACCTAAATATAGCAAAAATCACATTTCATACTTCTATAAAAAAACACCACCTTTAAAAACTCACAAAAATACATAGCAACAAAAAAAAAACTCATAAATGTAATTGCTATGTTGGAAAAATAGAAATTCAAGTGGTACCGCAAACATACTAACTAAATAAACACACACACACACAAAAAAAAAAAAAAAAAGTGTTTAAAAGTGATGTTATCGTAGCACATGAGTTGTGTGAATTGTTTTGATTGAAAATGCTATATATATATATGATATATTTAAAATAGATACATTGTGTGATTGCTTACATCCGTATCTTACTCCTATAAGAAATCAAAAGGTTACCATTATTATATTTCTAATGGAAGAAATAAAAATATCCATACGTAAAAAGCATTTAGGTGAAATAAAAAAGGCATGAAATCCATATAAACATATATAAAAGCATGCTGAAGAATAAGGTTGTGTGTGTATATATAGAGGAGTTTAATGTTTAATGGTGAAACCTTTTAAATTCCATAATTAAGTGGCATTTACATTTCCAGATTAATGCTCGTTAAAATTCATGCTACGTGGGCATTAATTTCCTAATGAAAACCAAACAGCTCTTTGAGTTTTTTTTTTTTTTTTCAATTGATAATTACTGACAACGTTTTTGTGACTTTATTTTCCGTTATTACTCCATTTAGTTAGTAAGAGATATCATTGGTTGTTAAATAGATTGAATGAGAGGAATAAAAGAAAAATATAAGGAAAGTAATGACAAATAATGCTATTAAATGATGAGGAGTCTTTATTATATGTGACAGATGAACTTTTAATATTTTATTTTATTTAATAAAATAGAGAATGAAAAGAAAAAAGATAAATACTAATGTATTTATTAATTATTATTAACAAAAAAACAAACTACGTATTATTTTATATATATATATATATATATATATGTATTTTTTTTTTTTTGTTCCGGCAATTACTCTCCATATGTCCTCGTGGTATGGAGAACACGAGAGAGAAAGAGAGTGGAGGGGAAGCCAAGATGAAGAAGAAGAAAATGAAATCTGGAAACGGGATTGTGTAAAAATGGGTTGCACCAAGATTTGGAGTTGGATTTAAAGATTAAATTTGAGGTGAGTTTTGAGATTTCATCATTTGAGTGTGTTCTTGCTTTTTTCTTTTGAAGATGAAGCTAGAGCTTGATGATGATGATAGGCGGGTCGGGTAAAAAAAGTGGGTAATTTTTTTGAAATTGGATAATTTGAGAGGATTTGAATTTCCATCCAACAATATATATATATTAATATATATATATTATTTTTATTAACTTTCACTAACGGAAGATATATTTAATTAATAAAATAAAGTAGAGGGGTATATTTAACCCTTTTCCCTTTATATTATATACAAAAGATCAATAGAGAAGTGGCCCTGGCTATTTGCCGTTAGACATACAGCAGAAAGAAAACAACAGAGCGTAACATCCAAGTGGGATAAACGTTGGTGTCCCATTTTCAGGAAATTAAAGACCTTACTATTTGTCACGTGCAATTTTCTTCATCGCATCATTAATATTTGTTGTCGTCGTATGTTGTTGGATCTCTTATGGCCGTGGGAGTTAAGTATCATCTTTATTACTTTTTCGGATTCATTTCATATGAAAACGATTTGATTGGAGGTATGAATTTAAACCAAAAAGTGATAAACTTTTGAGGCATGGATTAAATATTTGTAACACGTCAAAAGTATCTTTGATATCTTGTGATACTAAATATTGGTATGCTATTTTTATGAATGAAAATGAAATGTAATAATTGAAAGTGCAACAGGGGGGGAGGGGGGTGAATTGTAAATTTTTCGTTCTGTTAGTCGACTTGGTTAGGCCAGAATAAGTATTAATTATATGACGAAGAACAAAAACGTAAAGTGCGTAAGGTAAATGACCAAAGAGTTTTATCTTGGTTCGATTCAATCACGAATCACAGTCCAAGTCCCCGTCATTTCTAGTGGTTCTGAATGGTGATCTTCTGCAACTTTGTTAAAGGTTTGGTACAATTTGAGGTTTGAATGGAGGCCTGCGTCTAACACTCAATCGCTCTTAATCTTTTTTGATACAAAGCCTCACAAACTGTATGATAACTCTCCTTTCTTTTTTCCTTACACTATAAATCACTCAGACATACAATGTTTATGAAAAGTAAAGTAGAGTATTAGGAGAATGAGACTAAGCATAGCTTATTGGTTTGTGAAGCAGCCTTTTTATAGGTTTTTTAGGATTTTCACGCAGAGAGATCAACCCGAGGGGTTTTGATCCTTGGAAACGAGAATTAACGATCACATTTCCAAGAATAAAGTGGAGAGGCTTTTCTTCTTTCTTGTTTATCGTTGAGGCGGCATTATCAATCACAAGATTATTACATTGTGAGATCTTGGCTTTTAATGTTGGAGATGCCACTTTCCTTCGTTGGAACACTTGTGTCCCATTTTCAGGAATATAATCTTTGAAGATATCTTTTCCTTTCTTGAATGATTTGGTACGGTACATATGGTTGTGGCTCTTATTCCGTTAGGGTTGGGAAGGCTTCAGTTGATTGACCAGGCTACGTTGGAGGCATTTTGTAATGCTTCATCTTGTTGGGTTTTTGTGGGTCGTAATATTCCTTGTGCAATTCAATTATTATACCTGCACAAGTAAAATTGTCATTATAAAAACTTGACACTAACAATAATCATGTAATTTTTTAAAATAGACGAAAAAAGAGTAACATATAAATGGACAGAAGAAATATATATTGCTTTTTTAACAACTTAACGAACAGGAAATTCTACTATTTAAAATAATTCATATTTGTATTTACACCTTGCGTGATGTGAATGGTTGATTGCGGAGAGCGGATCAGGGATTTAAACTTTAGGGGCTCAGCCTTTTTAGATTCTTAGTTGAACTCATTGTATTTTAAAAGTTATGGGTTCATATCTACTATTTAATACAGTTTTAATAAATTTTTACTCATAAATTTATGTTCCGCGTCGAAAGTTAGGGGTTCAATTGAACCCCCACCTATAAGGCTACATACGCCCCTGGTTGATTGCATGGTACTACTAGGTCGCCAAACCTTTGTAGGCATCTGCCGACTGCCAAAATTCACTATAGCGGTATATAATTTAATTGTTTAATATATCGACAATCCTTTAAAATTGTCGATAAATTCGTTTAGGCATTAAACTATCTTTAATTCAATTGAAGATTTGAATACATGTTAAAGTATTCCTACTAGACAGTTTTGGTTCAAAAGATATGAAATATAATTTTCATAATAATTGTTTAAAAAAAGTTCAATTTCTTATGTGTTTCTTCTTTAATTTAGTTGAGGTTGTGCAGGTAAGTCCGCAAATTATGGTAAATATCTTTCTTTCATTATGTTAACATATTCATATAATTTCGTCATCAATTTTGATTTCGTCTTTTTATACTTATTACATTCATTTCTTTTTCTTGTTTATGACGATTTTAATTTCAAGTTTTGTTTTCTTTTCTGAATTTGCTATTCTCTCGTTTGATTGATTCTTAATTCAAAACAATTTCTTTGTGCCTCATTAACTTTATGATATAAATTAAGGGCCTCTTGAATAGATTTAATTTTAAGCCACAAATTCCAGTGAGCCGGGTGTCTGCTTTGCTTGGAGAAGAAATGAATGGATATTGTATAATTATTACAGTGACAATATATATAATTTAAACTCATAATTATTTGATAAAATTGGGAATTTCTTTGGAGGTTTATCGCTTTAATTCTCATCAGTAAAGAAGTGTCCCTATCTATTTGCCATTAGACATACAGTAGAAATAAAACAAGAGAACGTAGCATCCAGTGGGATAAACGTTGGTGTCCCACTTTCAGGAAATCAAAGACCTTACTATTTGTCACGTGCAATTTTCTTCATCGTATTCAGGAAGCTATCTTTGTGGTTGTAGTTTAGTGGTGAGAGTTCCACGTTGTGGCCGTGGAGACCTGGGCTCGAATCCCACCAGTCACATATGCAATTATTTAAAAAAAAAAAAAAACTCGTATTCAGGAAGCTAGTTCATTGATTACGGGTTCGGTCAAACCCAGTAGTTTTGGTTCAAACTCTGTATTTTTATTAAAAAAATTCATTGAATATGTATAAGATATTAATTTAGAAACGTAACTTTAAATAATTAGAATTAAACTTATAAAGCTCAAATCACCACGTCTACGATCGTATCATTTATATTTGTTGTCATCATATGTTGTTGGATCTCTTATAGCTAATTGGGTTTAGGATAAATTTTTTTGTAGACTTCAGTTGTTATTGCTAACAATCTGGCTAATTGGGTTTATTGACTCACTTGTTTAATTTGATAAGTAGAATTTTATATTCTCAAAATATTTTGTTATTATTATTTATGTCTTGCAATATTACTTGAGATGTATTGTCTAAGTTCGTTATTTTTATATATTAATGATGAACAATATCCTAAATAAATTTATCCTAAACTTTACTATTACATGCACTAATTATGATGAATTGGATCCTAAATAAGTAAATTTAATTATTGATTTTAATTTCTTAAGATCTTTTAAAAAAAATATATAACTGCCACGTCATTAAATATGTACCTGAAATTATATTTCGGCTAAAATGACTTTGGAGGTCGATTACGCAAGTTGAGTGGCTTTTGGAAGACAAAACAAAGTTGAGTATTTATAGAGTAAAACTTACTTTCAAGTTGAGTAGGCAATTTTTGAAAAAAAAACAAAGTTGAGTTATTTATGGTGACCAATTACCCAAAATTGAGTGATCATATAAGCTTTTAACTCCACAAAATTGCCAATCAAATGTTCAAAAAAATCACTATGAATAGCGACCCTAGGGACGCCGGTAGCAAGGACAAACATCTAACCAATGGGAATAAATTCTTTATTCGATCATTAGCACCTGTAGAGAATTAAGAAAATAACAAGGAGAGCTAGCTCCAATTCTTTCATTGTTTCGGACATATAGCTTTAGCTAGAATTGGTGCTAGCAAGATAGATAGGTGTGGATAACATATCAAATCCATTGAACTTGGTTCCTGCACATTTTGAGTATGCACCCATGTTATAGAACACTATCAAATCATCCAATTGAAGCTCCAGCAATTTTATGTCTATGGCCACTGCATCCAAGGAATCACAGCTTGGTCCATAAATGGTTGACTCACACATTTGACTAGATTCTTCTGATGCCTTGAGCGAAAGTGGAATGATACCCACAAAGCAACTGTTATAAAGTGTTGGCCTAAATGATCCGTAAATCCCGTCGTCAATCCAATACTCTATTTTCTCACCTCTAACTCTTTTACCAATCACATGCGTGACTAACGTAAAAACCGTTTCAGGAAAGAATCGTCCTGGCTCCGCGATTATTGTTAAATAAGGCTCGGGGAAATAATCTTGAACTGCTTCATTTACTACACCAGCTATTTCCTCGAACAATGGGGTCGATCTAAATCCCCCGCCAATGTTCAAAATTTGCATTTTAGGAATTCCGAGATAATCGGAGACATCAAACACGGCCCTGGCATTTGCAATCGCCTCACGATAGATGTTGGGATCTTGTGCTATGGATCCCACGTGAAATGAAACACCTACAACTTTTAAGCCAGCCACATAACAAGCATAATGCAGGAGCGGTTCAATCTCTTCGGGCAGCACGCCGAACTTTTTCCCGAGGGGGCGCAAGGAGCCACTATCACTAGGGGCTTTGATTCGGAGTAACAAATGGCATTGAGGGTGCCATTGCTTGATCTTGTCAACTTCGAGCTTGGAATCAAAGGTTGTGAGATTGACCCCGACAGTGGCTGCGTACTTGATGTGGGAAATAGCCTTGCACGGGTTAGCAAATATGATTTGGTCTGGGCTTATTCCGAGATTTAAGACAGTGTCAATCTCGAGTAGGCTGGCACAATCAAAATTAGCACCCAAGTTGGCTAGTTTGGTAAGAAGTGCAGGTTCACTGTTGCACTTGACAGCATAGAAAGGCTTTACATTTGGAAAAGAATGGTTCCATTTGTCCATAAGCCTTTCAATTGTGGCCAAATCCAGTACATAAAATGGTTGGCCAGTTTCATGCTTCTCCGCCGCGATTGAACGGATCAAATCCGTCATCCCATCTTTTTGTATTTTGTGCACACGACTACTCTTAGCTGCAGACAACATGATCAAGAAATATAGTAATGGAGAGAAATAAGAGAAATATATGAATGAAATAGAAGTTATAATTAAGGCAGTAGAAGAAGCTAAGAGCCTTTTGTTGCTGTTTCTATGCATATATCCATCTCCTTTATATACTACTGCATGCAATGCCGACATATGCCTAAAATACCTTAACGCGTATTGTAAAAGCGTAAGAAATTAAATTGCAGGAACATCTCGACTCGAGCCCGCCCACGTTTTGTGAATAGAATAGACTATAGAGTATGGAAAGCTTTTTTCTGTTGCTTCAGACTAATACTAATTATTTTAGTACAATAAAAGATACGGGAATCTCTTTCAAGGCTTCTGTCCACCTGAAGATTATTTAATTTTTAAAACATTCTAATTAGCCTGAATGTTAGACGTTCACATGAAGCCCCTTTTTAGTTATTATTAGACTCTAAATATAAAGAAATGAGTCTCTATTTCTCATTAGTAAACAAGAAAAAGAGGAGAGCTTGTTAGCATACCACTTAGAAAAAGAGGAGAGCTTGTTAGCATCCAATTGGTATGAACGTACAGTGTCCATTATTGAACGACGGACGCTATATTATTCTTTGTATTCAATCACACCATATGTATTCTCCTCATCGTATGATAATATTTGTATTTTATTTTTGGATCTATTGGTGTTACGATTTTCTACTTTTTTTTATTTTTTTTATTCATTGTATTGAGACAATATTTGATTGGAGGTAATTATTCCTTTTTAAAAGAAATTTTTTGACACATAAATTAAATATTAACATTTGTAATTTTAAACGTGTCATGTCATTCTTATAAAAAAAAATGTAATTAACATACATAAAGTTATCAATTTTCTTGAAAAAAACTAACAAGACAATTACTAATAAATTGGATAGAAGATGTATCTTCCTTTTTTAGAAGAAATTGGATATTCTAACGTTTTTGAAAAATCAATTTCGTAATTTCACCTATTATGATCAAATGTAGACGTGTGATGTGAGTGAATGATTGCATGCATGATTGTTACACCCCAATTGTGGGATGATGGGTGAGCGACGCCTGATATATTTGATTTTCATAGACCAAACAACTCATATCTACCTATAACCATGAATGTGCATGCAATATTTTATGGAAACATTCATGCCTGTACCAACTGTAATTATGAGACCCATTAGCAAATCATAATTAGTAAAGTTTAAGCCTGATTCTTATACCTCATACATGGTGTGTATAGCATATTGTGTGCATATATAATAATATAAAGACTAATGAACTAGCTCTCTATAGCATACCGTGGAACCTCCTCTACTATTAGGCATAAGAATATACACTAAAGAGAAATGGTCTTAGCGAGGGAAATATTGGTCGTTAACAGATCAAATCTGGTCGCTACGAGTCAATAAAGATGGGGTAAAAGTTGGTCGGCACCGGTCATTAAAAGCTCCTTCATTAAAAGTTAACGACTGAGTCCTTGGGGAAGAGAGAAAGGAGGCATTGTGCAACCAACCTTTCCTTCCCACTTCCTCGATTTGCAATCCGATTGTTAAATATATTTAGCGACAATAGTTAATCCGATCGTTAGAATACTTACATTGATGACTCATCTGGTAGTTAAGACCTCGAAATAGAACAACTCACTCTCATCATTATTACTAGATATCCAAGCCCGTGCTGGCACGGGCCCAATATATATTCATAATTTTAATTTTATGCAAATTTAGAATTTATTTATTCCTTGGTGTCCATTTATATATGTGATACTTCAATTTACCCCAAAACATGCAGAAATAAATTTTTTTATTCCTGATTACTTCCTCGGTGTCAATTTATATATGTGATAATCTTTATTAATCAGTTTAAAAAAGAACGATATTTTTCTATAATTAGTACTCAATTCAATTCAACTTTACAATGATTTGTAATAACATAAATATTTATAACTTGTTTTACATGACAAATTGCTTTTTTCCTTTCATATTCAAACTTTGTGCTTAATTAAATATCATCAAATAAATAAGGATGACTGGAGTGATATTTATAATCAAATATTGATAGCTGATAAATAGTAATTATTAACGTGGTAAAATATTATTAAGAACAACAACAATATCTATAATCAATCCAAATTTATACTGTACATATATACAAATCAATGTCTTAAGTTGATTACTCTAATAGCCTGTTTGTCCATAGATACCAAAAAAAATTCACTTTTTTTGGAATTTTGGAGTTGGAGTTGGAGTTGGAGTTGGAGTTGTGTTTGGCCATAGTTTTTGAAATTGTAGTTTTTGTTGAAATGTAGTTGTAAAAAAGTGAAAAAAGTGAAATTTTTTGAAAAACAATTTTTTTGTTTGTTTTTGGAATTCCGGAATAAAACTTCAAGTTGTATTCGGAATTCTTATGGCCAAACGCTGAAAAGTGAAAAAAGTGAAAAAAAAATTCGGAACAAGGTGAATAATTCTTATGGCCAAACGCCCACTAAGAAAACGTATTGTACTTGGTACTATGCTGAGGAGTTTATAAGTGGAAACTTGAAAATGAATAAAGATGAAATGAATAGCTGATGTGGGGCCCCTGTTCAAAACACCCCATGTCATTGCAAAGTAGCGCGTGGTATACAAAATTCAAGTGGGGCCCACATTTAGTGAAGAGAAACAATAACGTATCTAACACGGTTCCTAATTGAGCGCGTAAATTTTTTCCAAGTAGCCACCTTTCCCCATCAAAATAAGTCAGTTCAAGGATACAAAAGAAATAAGGAAAAGATAGCTTGGTTTCCTTCTCCAAAGGAGAAACAATACAGATACCAAAGCACTTAAGTACGACAGTTAGGAAGGGCAGAAATTTGAAATCCCATAAATGCCCCTATGTTGGCAAGCACACATGTGGACAGACTCATGTGTGTGACGACGATCCAGGGGAGTGACTGAATTGTCACAAACACTATGTCGTGGCAAGTCGGCATGCCTTGAAAGCGATTTCGGCCCGACTCTGATGCAAATAGTTAAGGCCGGTCACTCCCAAGGTTCCACAGTTCTTCCAAACACGTGCACTCGTGGCTGAAAGTTTGGAGGTTGCCCAGAAAATAACTTGAGAATGATAGAGGAAAAAGAATTTTTTTTGTGTGTTTATGTTCACCAATGACACTACTCATATAGGAGATTGCAAGAGATATTGCAAGGAGGAGAGTTTACGCTGAGAATGGAGATTAATGAACACTAATGAAATTAAAAGACTCATTACACCACATGGTACAAATTCATATGAAACTAATACGTTCATATCCTTGTAACTTATATGTATTCTTTGCATGCTTGTATCCTTTGCATTACACAAAAGGACAAAGGTAGAATTAATTCTAATAAAGTTTTGTGAAATTTCCGTTGTTGTTAACATGTACACAATCGTTATTCCTATTACTGAATTATTCTAACGCTGGTATCAGAGCTTTGGTTGTGTGTTGTATTGATTAGATGGGTCGCCCCAAATTTGAAACTGACATTAAATCAATAATCAATGTCGGGTCTTAATTATCGAAAAAATGTAGATTGAAGCGAAAGAACGTCGAAATTGACTTGGTATTTGTGTACAACTTATTTAGCATGACCATCTTATGATCTTCGTGATCTTTGTCCATCTTACTCTCTTCTATAGTTGTCTTATGTTTTGATAAACTTTTTTTTTTAGAGATTATTTAAGTATTTTAAATCAAAGAAAATACGACTTGTTGTAATATTTTGATATGTTTTTTTGATAAATAAGAAAAATAGCTACACCGTGACAAAAAAGCTTTATCAATAATGCTTACATTTAGAAGAAAAAAGATGTTGAGCAAAATTAATTTATTGATTGGTCATTTTAGAATAGCTTAGATTAGAGATAATGTTCAAACTCATAGCGCCGTCGCCGGCGCCGACAAAAAACGGGCTGTCCAACGTGAGCTGATATGAACCTTTTGACCAGTTTACCCCTCACAATTTTGAAGTCAAATAATTTTTCAATAATTTTCTTAAGTAAAAAAAGAAAAAAAGGAGAAAGCCAATTTAAAGTATTATTTTAGCTAAAATTATACCTAGCATAGAAACATCAATGTAAAAATGTCATTTTTTTTCTTATGTTGGGGTCAAGTGTTATTACTAGTCAAACTGTCGAACTTTCTAGGATAATGGTTTTCAAATTTCGAATGCCAATATTTTGGTGATTTTTCATCCCTTTTGAAACCACTCTATGTTGCCCCTGGAATCTTTTTTATTAAAAATAAATAATAATAGCGATAATCGAGCGCACCTCAATTATTTTACTTAGAGCCTGTTTGGATGGGCTTAAAAAAAGCAGTTTATAAGCTAAAAACAGCTTATAAGCCAAAAGAAAATAAGTTGGGATAGTCCAACTTATTCTTTTTGGCTTATAAGCTGCATTAGATAAGCTAAGCCAAATGGGCTCAATTAATTTTTTTGGCTTATTTTAAGCACAAAATGACTTTAAAAATTTGACTAACCAAACACTCAAAAAAATCGAAAAGCGACTTATAGGCAACTTATAAGCCAATCCAAACGGGCTCTTAATTGATATCTTTTACTGTCAATAGTGATGGATTTGGAACATAACCTATAAATATTTTACTATAAACTCAGTTATTATTGAATATTAATCAGGGGCGGAGCTAGCTTCCAAGATAAGGGTTCGATCGAATCCAGTAACTTTGATTCAAACACTGTATGTGTTTTAAGAAATTCATTCAATATGTACAAATTATTAATTCAGAACCTAGTAACTTAAAAGGGGTACACTCCCGAACCCATAAGTTTCAAATCTTGGCTCCGCCTCTGATATTAACTTAACCACCGTACCCGTAGGAATCTATAAACTTCAAATCTTAAATTCGCCTCTAACCACCAATACCTGTGACGTTTACTCTGGTCACCAAGATTTAGATAGATAAAAAAAACTATCTAGTATTTTTTGTCAATGTTAAAATTTGAACGTTCATCTCTCATTATTTTCATCTACTTCATTAACCGCTACACCCGATTGCCCATGGATTTTTCTTATGTTTAGTTCCCTTTTCTTTGATCTCATCAAAAATCTTAAAATGAAAATGATAAGCTCGCATCAAATTCATAAATGTCCTAGTTATATTATTGATTACATTTATTTCTATCTTTGCAATATTCTTCTTTCTCTGCTCAATAATGTTAAAGAGTTTAAACAATTAGTTACTCAGCTAAAATGTTAGAGTGAACGTGAGTACGCATCTTGAATTGGTAGGTAATACATATATACGATGAAACTGATCAGACAACATTAATTATATAAAAATATTTAGAAGTATTTTTCACTAAGTAGAAGAAACACCAAAGAGTCGCTCTACTACTTGGATTTTTCTATTTTAGATAAATAAAATCTTATTAACATCACTCGTGATCACATTTTTTACTTTCCGATCACCAACTTATAAAAAGGTATATTAGTTAAGAGTTTTCCAGAAATTTCTTGTATTTAATGTGCAGTTACCACTGTAAAGTTGCATTTTAAAACTCTTCTTTTAAATCTACCTTTGAAGAATGTTGAAGATTTAACAATTATAAATTGTCTACGTAGGTCGTGACATAATCTATTTTTTCAAACATGCGCGCCAATATAATGTTTTAATTTCTCTTTTGTACTAAGTAACTACGTAAACCCAAGTTCAAATGAAGGGTGTGTTTTGGTATGAAGGAAAAGTGTTTCCTACGAAAAATAAGTGTTTTAACTACTTTTTTTTGTTGTGTTTAGTTAATAAACAGATAATATCGTCCAATTCTTTTTCTATATAACCAAGAATTCTTTGAGACCTAGCGTCTTATGGTCCAGAATTCGAAGCTATAATAGATTTGTCACTTTCGACTTCTCTGTTTAACTATCATAAACTTTCCGACATTAAGATTCAAATCTATAATATGTGCCTAACTCACGATAAAGAAAAATATCATTTACGGGGGCGGACCTACTCTTCGGCTCATGGGGTCTGGCATAGTAATTTTGGTTCAATATTACTTAATATGTAGAAATAGTTTAACCAGAACCTAGTAAATTGACTTTTTTAGAATTCAAAATTTTAGTTTGGCCGCTGATCATTTTAGAAGCAAAATATTAGTTGTAATTGAAAATGAAAATTGCCCCTTAGCCTTCTAGAAAACCAAAAAGCCACCTCAGCCTCATGGACAACTGCTAAAAACCAGATAAGTCACTGGTCAACTCTTCCTAATGCCAAATGTTAATTGTATTCTTATTCCTCAAAAAAAAAAAAAAAAAAAAAAAAAAAAAAAGAACTCCTAACGAAAGCCCAAAAAATTCAAACTTTTTAATTAATTAACCCCTCATAAAAGTCTCTAGAGACGTTCACTATTTTCTTAACTAGTAAATGTATCCGCGCTCCGCGCGGTCATAGAAATAAATATTGTTAAAAGATATTAATTGTATTAAACATTTAGGGACAGAGAAAAAAATTATTAGTAATTATATGTTGTTCGGAAACGATATTATTAGTTATAGTAAATATTAATATTTATTATTAATTATATTTAGAGACTTTTGACATTTAATAATGAAATTTTTTCTGATTTTAATTATTTTGTACAATAATATTTTAAGGAATTGTACATAGATATTTGGGGCTTATGCACGTCATGTCAACTTCCCAGTCCTCATACTGTTTAAATAAAGATTATCAAAAAATATTACTTATTTTAAATTATAATTTTTTTAGTAGTTGTATTTGGACTCTTGCATAGAGATAAAAATGAATGAGACATTCCTATTCAGTTCTTGTTATTGAATAAAATTAAATATCATAAAAATGTGAGTCTATCATTAGTCATTATTCATATTTAGATGAGCTTAAATGGGCAAAAGAAAAAAAGATAGAAAATTATAACTATGTCTTTTGGTCTAAGAAGTGTCACTTCAAAATAAAATCCATTGTGAAAAATACTTTTCAAAAATATTTGTTATTTTTCTAAAAAACACAATCACTATATTTTATTATACTCTTGACAATTATCTGAAAGTTTTTCGTTGACATCCAATTTTCAATTCTCACACCCTTATTTGTATCTTTAATTTTAAAAGAGAAATTTTGGCAGACAATTGGAGCAATGAAACTCGATAATCCCACATTCTTATTATGATTTCCAACATGGGACTCTTTAATAATATTACTATAATTTTCTTTTAGCTTCAGTTGAACCTTTTTTAGAGAGCAAGATTATTACTTCTTTAAAAAAAAAATCACAATTAAGCACTCCAAAAAGTATTAATGGAACATAATTATTTTTGTCAATCATCGAGTTTTCCCCTCTTCAAGAGATTTTTGGCTAAGCAATTAGGGTTTGGCTAAGCTTTTAAAAAATGCTTCTATATGTATTTTTTTTAAAAGTACTTTTTAAAAAAATACTTTTAGGCAAAAATTATTTTTTTTAGCTTCTGGAATTGCTTAACGCTACTCCCCAAAAACACTTATTTTCTCAAAACATGCGGCAAACACCTCATTTTTTTAAAAATAAGCACTTATTGAAAAAATAAATACTTTTAGGGAAAAAATAAGCTTGGCCAAACAGGCTATAAATTGCTAAAGGATCTTTCGGAAAATATTTTCTACAAAAATGACTTTCGCCATAATCCATATACACAGGTCAATTCCCGTCAAATCATTTCAACTTTTTCGATAAAAAATAAGAGAAGAAATCGACGGTGTACGCAACAGATTAAATAGAGGACCCCTTCAACTTGTAGTAACTGACACCTAACATGAATGCATTCCTTTAAAATATAGAGGGTATTTAGCTTATTTGTGTGTTTTGACAGATTAAAAAGTGTTTTTAAGTCAAATGCATTTTAAAGATAGTCTCATCTCATGATCATATAAAAAGTTTGGGTTGTCAAACTCAAGGTGTACTTCTTTGCAAATCAATGATAAAATGGAGACAGTTTAATAAAAAAAAAGAAAAAAGAGCCAAGTGCTTTTAAGATAAAATAACTTAAAATAAATCAAAAGTCATAAGTTGATCTAACTCTACTTATTGCTTTTGGGGTTAAAAGTACTTGAGGTTTGACCAACCAAATTACAAATTTAGCCCTTCTTTTCCTTCTTCTCCATCTACTCCTTAGACCATTTCTCAATTGATTTCAGGTGGGAGTTTTGAGTACTCATTTTGAGAAGATGTCTTCAACTTCTTTTGAACCCCATTCCCGTTATTACTGAAGTTTGCAAAGATTCAAAAAATGCTTTTAGTTGTTGAAAGAAACAGACAAAACTGTTTAAGCAAAAAAGATAAGAAATTAAAGATGCATTCATTTACCCAAATAACATGCTTAAACTAGGATTTACCGTACTAGCAATTTCTATACTTTGTTTATCACAGGTTATGTATGCTTTTTCTTTGACAATGGATACTGCATATAATGTACGTCGATAGTTTAGTGAAGGAAAAAAACTTCTAATAAATTAAAATAATTTTAACTAATAAAATTTATAACTTAAAATAAATAAAAAACATAAATTAACTTGTACTAAAATCAATGTAGAATTAAAATCTAGCAACAATCAATTTATTTTAATGTTAGCTAAACACATAAGCATTTCTTTTTTAAATTAAGCTTTTTCAAGGACATTTTAGTCATTTTAGCATATATAACAATGTTTTTTATTATTTTTATATTACAAAACACATTTTCATATATTTTTCGTTTTTTTATTTTTTTTCCATATATATATTTTTTATAAAAAATTTTTTATTTTTTAAAAAATAATTTTTATATATTTTTTTTAAATATTATTATTATTATTTTTTTGCTCAATGGCTTAAAAAATTACCTCATATTACGTAAAATGTGTATGTGTGAGCAAAATTTTTAATATAATTTTCATATACAAAATTTGGCTGCTTTTTTTTTGTAAAAATTGTTCAATGTTGTTGTAGTTGTATTAATTTTCAAACCTATTTTTATATACAAACAATGTGAATGAAATTCTTTGAAGTATACACATTTCATACCATTCTTGCAAAAATTTTAAGCATACTTTTTCATATTCATACATAATCCAAAGCAAGATATACACATTTCATACACAAAAATACATATATAGTAATGTTGTATCAAAGTTATATACAATGTTGTTGTATGTTGTCACTGAACTTTATACTTAAAATGCATATACATACACACAATTTTGACGGATTTTTAAGCTCCTTCTTCTAGTATCTCATAAACGTTAGGCCTTATCGCTTCAATTAGACAAAAATATTTTTTTAAAATATTTTTTTAAAAAATAAAAAAATATTTTTTTAAATAATTTTTAAAAATAAATTAATTCAACGGAGAACATTATATATATATCAAAACCCTTCACTTATAGAAATTAAAGTCACTCCTTGTTGGTTCGCTTTCTTTTTCAATTTTCATGTTTCAACAATAACATACATTGTCTCCAAGCTAGATATACCTAGCAGGAATGACTTTGTGACCACATTAGTATACAAGACAACGGAAAAAATTAATTTTTTAATTAGCGTTTTTTTTAAAAAAAAATTTCCTTCTATATTTAGCGTTGTTCAAACAATCACGTCAACAACAAAAATTATATAATGGCTCTCATCAAGAATGACTAATGGCGGCTCTTATCACTTCAATGAAGAGTCGCATGATTTGAAATGACATTCTTTGACTTTAATAAGCTAATTTTATATGCTCTTCAAATATTATATTATGGAGTCTGCTAACAAGTTATTAACCTCTTTGAATTTAACAAGCTAATTTCATATGCTCTTCAAATATTAGATTATGGAGTCTGCTAACAAGTTGTTAACCTCTTAGGGTCGTTTGGTAGCTGGTTAGGATTATGCAGGTACAAGTGAATTTACCCGCACTTCGTGCGGTTGTGGACACTTTTATTTTTGGGTATAGAAATATTTAATGCATATACATGTATAAAAATTAATTTTATAAATTGATTAAAACGAAAAATATGCGTTTCGCGAGTTAAATTTATATATGAAGTATTATTCTCTAACATCCGCATTTTATAAATATCTTAAAGTTTTTTTCTAGTCTTTGAATCCGAATAAAGAAACATTGACTTTTTTATGTGCCTATGTTTAATAAAATTTACAACATGAACTTATATTTTAAAATATGCTTATATAAGTATCTGTTAATCTATTTTATTAAAGAGATGTATTTTGGTGTTTTCATATTTTTCTCTTTGATTAAATCGGCAAGAGAACCAACGACAACAAATTAAAGCCAATTGAAATTTATGAAATACTTCTCTTTTACCACTTCTTCCAACCGTAACAAATGATTAATTGAATGCATTCACAAATATCAAAATGTTCTTTAAATTGAAAAATGTCCTTGAAATTCCGTAGACATAAATTTCCACCACTTCTCTGTCCAGTGCATATTGATGCACTTTAAGCATAACTTAAGATTTTTTGAAGTAGAGCAGAAAGATTGAAATTCATCCCGAGATATAGTGTAAATCACATTACATATAGCTTCTATTTTATTCAAAAGAACCAGAAAACACATACCTACACAAAAGTACATATTAGCAACAAAAGAAAATTCATAAAAATAGTTGATATGCTGGCTAACTTTAGTTTCTTAATCTACTTCCCCAAACTGGCAAGAGAGTTACCTAAACATACTAACTAAACCGACACAAAAAATGAAATGTTAGTAAATCTAACAAATAAGAAATTATAGGGGAAGGAGAAAGAAACAGTGAAAATTTATTGATAAATTTTGAAGCGACAGTTTTTTACGCTGCACTTGCACATAATGCTTCGACATTAGATCAAGTGTCCAAAGGATGTCGTGGTAGCACAATTGAAGCACATGAGCTGGATTATGACCTGCTGAATTAAAAAGACACCAACAAAAACTACATCCATATTTGCACCTATAAGAAAAAAAAAATTACCATTATTTCTAATGGAAAAAAAAAAATACATGTAATAAGCATAGCTGGAAGAAAAAAACACGAAATCCACTTCACATATCACAACAAACTGTAAGATTGTGTGTACATAGAGGAGGTCAAGGATTCATGGTGGCCTTTCAAATTCCATAATTAAGCGGAGTCTTTCCATTCTCTAAATTAATGGGAAGAATGTGTAACTTCATTCTACGTGGTCTTTCCCTGAAAACGGCTGCTTAATTTGAGCTTTAAAGATGTCGTGGCTTTAATTTTTTATTGCTCCATTTAGTTGGTACTATATAGTTATTATTATTGGATTTTTAATAGATTGAATGAGAAGAATAAAAGCAAAAATGCCAAAAAAAGGAGAAAAGGATAAAGAGGATCTTTGGTCATAGAGAGGTGTCACCTCACCTTGTCTATGCTTAGCTTTATTATATATATAGATTTTTGCACAACATACACGCCTTGCAAACGCTTTATATAGGCCCTTTTCTTTTCCCTCTCTTTTCCATCACACCACTTTCAAAAAAAAATTCCTTCCTCTCATATCTACTAGATGATGGCGAGCCCGTGCAAGCACGGGCCTAACATGGAAAATAAGACAGTTTAGTACTTCATGTGTCATAATTTACGCGGCACACTTTATTTTTTTAGTCTATCGCGACAAAAGAATGTCATTTTTAATTCTATTTGCAGAAGCAACTTAACTTTATTAGATGATTTACAGTCCACATAAATATTTAAGACTTGTTTTGAACTTTATATTTCAAAAGTCTTCGGTTCTTTCTTAAATTGTGCCTAGTCAAATGATGCCATGCATATAAATTGGGATGGAGTGAGTAATGAAAACAATTATAATTCAATTAATTCAAATAGCATTCTTATAGTCCTAAATTCCAAGTACAACCCTATCTTTCATATATAGTTGAAATGAAAAAAATTATGAACTTACTATCATAAATTAATGTTCGAAAATATCTGTAACGATAAATTATTATGGTTAAGTCCAGCAGAATTTCTTTTAATTAATTTGCACAATTTTCAAAAAATAGTCACATAATTTAAATATGGTGGTGATTTACTACTCTCTCTCTCTCTCTCTCTCTCTCTCTCTCTCTCTTTCTCTCTCGTCATGTTTCAGTTTTCAAGAGATTGGAACTAAATCAGATTAATTAATTTAATATTTTAAAATTAAAGTTTAGATATTTGAAAATTAAAAAGGTATTATAAGTTGCAATGTTTCTCATATCACTTTTAAATACTTTAAATTGTCCATTATTATAGTTTATAGTACTTTTTATTTAGTTTTTAAATATGTAAACTTAATTCAAAAAACTTAAAGATTTCATATCCAAATTTATAATTAAAGTTAAAAAAAAATTAATGTAACCCTTCTGTAATAGTAGTAAAGATTTTAAATTCAATTGATAAATAATTTATTTAAAAATAGAACAATTACTCGTTCACCGCAAAATTAGAAATAAAGCGATAAATAAAAAGCGCGACACGATTTTTTCTTTAATTAAAGTAACAATCCATGTTTGAATTATGATTATGTGTATTTGGGGGTTTGGGGAAAGTGGTGTCCGTGAAATGACATAAGTTTCGAGCCTACAATGCAAGTTGTCATTCAGCAATATGAGTGAAAGGACAATAAAAACTGTCCTAAAAACTAACTTTAATGGCCACTATAACAGCCATGTCGACGACGATCCTAAGAGATCAACTCACTCTTCTATATAGTTACTAGATGACCGTGCCCGTGCAAGGCACGGGCCTTTCCCTAACATCATCGTGCATATGAGACGAAGCAATACTCGAAAAGGTAATTTTATGATGGTTCTATTGTGGGGTGGGACTATCCGAATAAAGGACATATCACTAAAGGGAATATTAACATATTATGGTACATACTATATACATTAAAATTTGTTGAACAAACTATGTCCTTAAGATTCCTAGAAAGACAAAAACGTCGAGATTGTTCTTGATCATGCAAGTAGTCCAACTTATGTATGAGCTATGTTATAGCTGCGTAAAATATGGACTTTAGTAGCTGCAGTCGAAAACACCTATTTCAGCTAAATATCCACTAAAAAAAGAGAGGTATGCATTAGAATTAGAATGTTGCTGTGTGTATTGAGTAACCAGAAGTTATGAAAGCCTGCAAACTAACAATTTCCTCCTAACTTGTCATGGTAGGAGCAAAGCTAGAGATGGTCTTCAAGTATGGAAAATGCTGCTTCTTCTCAGGACAATTTTTTTTTTTTTTTCAGAATGTCTATCTGAATCCTACGTCGAGAATTAGTTCAAAACTTGCAGCATCACATCTGATAAATTTGATTCACTTCAAAAAATTTGCAAAACAAAGGAAAGGCTAGTAGTAAGATGCAAAAACAGACCAAATGCAGTAGCCTTAAATCCGGTACGTCACAAGTTCAAATAAGTTCTGATGGGGACTTAGTTGGGGAATAATTGTTGGGTTTAATTGATAGGTTGAATGGGAAATGGAGGAACTTGGAAAAAAATAGTGTTAGCTCATCATCCTGTACATAAAATTGTCCTCATGGGGTGGAAAGAAAAGTGTTCCTACGGTTTAAATGACTCTTCTCGGTTATTGATTAAAACCATAACCAAACCAATTTTCGTCGGGTTTTTAAATGTTTGGATTGATAATCTTTTTAATTTAAAACATTAATTGCCACCTTTTCCCAAATATTCCACATTCAACTGGTGTCTTGATTGAATAATTTCCTTAAGGACACATGACTTGTATAGCCATGAAACTTTCGGTTCCTTAAAAAAATTAATTTCAAGATATCTTTTCATTTTTTTGTTTACATTGTTATATTTTATTTTGTAAAGTTGGAATAGAATATAGAAACATTTTCACTTATTAGTGATAGTGTAACAATAATTACCTCGTAATTAAACTTGAGGTTATGCATGGCTTAAACTTGCGAACATCTAATATTGTTAGCTCATCATCCTGCACATATAATTACTGATGGGCACCAAATTGATATCGCTGATAGATAAATAATAGGGAACTCCATAGAATATCACCAATAAAATTCATCATAAAATATGAATGATAATACATGCAATATAAAGAGACGGAGAGTAATACTTATGTAGTATTTCTGTGTCTGCACACTCCTTTTGACTAACTACATATCTAGAAGCAGCTAAGATTATACCAGCAAGATACCGGTGCTGATCCTGATTTCAATACAAAACAAATTTATAGATATCGCACTCATCCGATGATTACTCAAATACGAAACCAACCTATTACTATTTGATTGTTATATTAAAACATAGATTCATATAAATGAAAAATCCACTACTGAGGAATTAGCACTTCATGAGATTAACCATGACTCATGTCAACTATTTATAGAATTTGCCTCGAATATATGGATTGGCTATTGACAACAGGGAGTTTTATGCCCCGAGGACTCTCTTAGGAGCATTAGCTTATGTTGCACTCTCGATATGATTCTAGCGGTGGGCTTATTAAAACCTGCATGAATAACATGTGATATTCTAAAAATTTCAGCATTGAATAAACATTATCTGAGGTGTTGAAATTCCAAAGTCCTATGTCCTAAAATTTGTTTAGTCTAAGAAGTATTCCCTGAAAACATTCCTAGGACTATTATGTAGTCTGCTAATAAAGGAAAAATGATATGCAAATTTCCAAGAATTCTGTTTATTTGCTATAGCGAGGCTAGAACAGTTAGAAGAATTGCGTCTCAATAATGTAAGATGCATCAGAGTCTCCACTATGTGTACACCCAATATGAGACATCCTTCATTGAAGATACAACTATCCATTCACAACGCTTATATAAATATGGATCTGCCAAAATACTGATAATTCCAGATTAAGATTTCAAAATAATTACTTCAATGATTTTTTTTTTTTGGAAAGGCAACAAAATAGAAATGGCAAAGTCCATTTCATGAAGCTCTGCATTTACAGAGTACTTGACATAAAGCAAATACATGCAACTACAAAGAAATGAATGAGTCTTCATGTTTTTAAACACAAGGAAATCAAACTCACCATGATGCCTACCAAAATAAAGTGATACTGAACCTTCAAAGATATATCTAGACACCATATGGTAATCCTTAAAAGAAGGTGCATCACCTTTGTTTGGACAGCTAGCCATTTTTGTCCTTGCAAAGAAAGTAAAGCACTCTCCACTCTGATAAAACAATAATTCTGTATAATCAAGTTTATTATTTTAACCATTTTCTCTAAGTGAGAAAAACATAATAATATTTGAGTATAAGTATAAGAACTTCAATCCTGAGATGGAGAATAGAATACCATTGCACCAAAGAGTCTTTATGTTTCTTGTTTGCCTTGAGTCAGTCATTTAATCCTTGGGCGTTGTTAAGCTGTTTCCATCAAAGGTGTTATTTCCTAAATATCTCGTCAAAATCTCAGGAATAAATCTTCACAAAGTGAAGATAGTTCAGTAAGTTTTCAAGTTTAGCCAAACTTACAATCAAAGTTCAATGAAAATATTAACTAATATATTAAATATGTCAATCGATTGGCTAGGAGGCATTTCTAAGTGAACTATACCTTTATGTTCTATTTATATCTTTCAAGTTATTTCTTGGAACTATTGACTAAAGACTCTTAAACCAATTTTTCCGCACAAAAGGAAAAATTCTGATTATACATATTAGTTGGAGGACAATTCTGCTTAAGTTGCTAAAAACTGGTCAAATACCTTTCCTATGTAGTCATTTTTTCATAATATATACAATCATCAATAATGTAAGTTGCACAGAGTATAACTATCTTTCACAAGGTATCTGAGCCATGAAATTATATACCTTAAAGATAATTACTTCAATCACAAAAATGCTTATATAAATATCGAAAGAGAGAAGCCATACTTACTGTAAGTCCAGTACTATTAACCATGTGTTTGGATATAGTAAATTATAGAACAATTATTTATTTTGTTTAATAAAGAATTAAATAGAAATGGCAAAGTCTGTGTCTTATATACATTTATGATTTAGTGCATTTTAGCTTAACTTAAAGAGATTAAATACATGCAACTACATGAAGAAATTAATGAGTCAATCAGGATGGAAATTCAACCAAGAACTCACCGTGATGCCTAAAACTTAATATACAGAATCTTCAAAGATATATTTCTAAATACATTTTGTAATCGTTAAAAGAGATTGGGGACAATATATAAAACATTTCTCTAGTTCCTTAAAGAAAGTATACTCTTAATCTTGATATAATTAACATGATCAATAATTCTGTTCATCAAGTTTTCCATTTAAAAAGCCACTCAATGGTCTAAGTATAAGTCGGTTTAGATAAGAAATCCTGAGATGGAAATAATAATTGAGTTGATAAGTCTTTTGTTTCTTGTTTGCATGATAAAAACTTTATGAATAAAATAAACAATATTTTTAAGCATCACATGAAAGGTTAAGAAATAAATAATTAAAATTAAGATAAATTAAATGAAGAAGAATTTAATTTATTTGATTAAAGATTCAATATTAACATGTAGTTAAATGAGTTTTTACAGGATTTTATTAGAAAAGTGGAAAAATAATCCTGTGAATAGAAATTCATTCATATTCCTGCAGGCATTAATACCACTATTGCCTCGAGACTCTTCCACTTATTTTTTTCCAATATTTCCATTAACGGAAAATAAAAGGAAAAATAATATCCATATTCAAATTCACCTCCTTCAGTTGCTACTTTTGTTTCTCCTTTGACTGAACAAAAGTGTTCATTTTTTTATAATATATACAATCATCTGGAAAAAAATAACTTTACCAAGAAAAGAAATATAAGTTCTTTCACAAAAAGGGTATGCTGAGAAACATAGTGAAATTATATACCTTAAAGATAATTACTTCAATCCACAAAAATGAGGTAAAGAGAACTATCGAAAGAGAGAAGCCATACTTACATGTAAGCTAGAGAAGCATTTTATCCTTAGGGATCTCACTAAATTGAATTGTAGCCAGACATAAGCTACTTGTTATATAGTTCTCAGTGGCTTCAAATGGGAATAGGAACCTGCAGAAAACCATTTATAAACTGAAACATTGTAAAAGGGAAGTGAATATTTTTTAGTCATGGAAAAGAAAAGGGGGACCTAGTAACAACCTGGCTCAAAGCCATACTAAACCAAGCTTTATGTTGTATGCAGTTATTGTGCACACACAAAAAGAAATCTTTAAATGATGGAAACTTCGAATTTCATATCTTCATTATTAAAGAAAAAAAAGAGGAGTTGATCTACTATTCTCCAGCTCACCAGCAAGTATAAAGAACAAATGCATGTTCTCACAGTATGAAAGTATCATTAACGCTCTATTTAGAAGATTTCTGCCACGATAGATGTGAACACTCATTTTTCCAGATACGTAAACTTCAGTTTCATCTAATTCTCAACGACCACTTGATAATAGATCTAGAAGTACTTATTTAATGTGAATAATGATAGATGTACCTTCTTATTGGCATTTTCCTTTTTGTATTATAAACTTTATTTGGCATGTCGCGCCTACAAAGTAAATTTCTTCCCTACAGTTCCTATGTCAGAAACAATAAAAACCTTAATTGGCATGCCATATATCAAGTTTAGAATATGTGATGCAAGGAAAGTGAACACATGCTGAAAAAGTGCGTTTAATTTAGTGTACTAATAGGAAAGAAAGAACATAGAAGTGGCTCTTGTACCAACACACGTATTTTTTTTATGTGTCCTGCACTATACTCATTCTTTTAGGTTGTATACCTGAGTGCAACAGGAGGAACAATTTAATTAATTGTAGATTACAGAATACCTCTTAAAGAGACTTGACTTTGAGGATTTCCGTTGCAATCAAAACCTTGATTTCACTTTGAGCTGCTCACTCGACCCTACTATCAATTCACATTTTAAATTCAATTAAATTTTGCTTTTATATCCATAGGCAACATGATATATACTTGCATTCATTGAAGCTTCGCGAAAAACAGTTACCAAAGTACTATGAAATAAACTGATACATCAATTGATAATTTGTTTGACTAAATATCAGACGGGCTGAACTCCCTTTTTTGGTAAAAGTATTCCATCGTAATGTTCAGAAGAGCAGAAACTGTGCGAGGAACAACAAAAATAGATATTACCTGGACCTGAGAATGGTTCAATGAAATAGCAACAGAGGCTCCATGATTTTATAACACATTTAAAAGGCATAGAATGAATTAATATTATAAAGCATGTAGTTGAAGATTTGTGGGTTTGTGGGTTTAATCGTTCAAAAATTTGCAGAGATCCCAAAAAGTAAACCGACTTTTAAGTTATGGAGATGAAAACAATAAACCAAATCGGCCGAACACTATCTCATAGGTATTCTGCTGGTAAAACTGATTACTACACGGCACACAGATGATTTCATGGATATTACAAAAATTTCATGAAATAGTATGATTTAAATAAAAGCCATTGAAAATATTAAGCAGTATAGGACAAAAGAAGGAATAAAAGAGTTACTTCATTTGTGGCTTTGCTGATTTACACCCCCCTCATTTCAATGATTCAAGCCTTTGATGGGAGAACAACACACTCTTCAATTAACTCTTAAAAGCAATTTTTCTGATTATACCACCTTTCTATTAACATGCAGCAGCTAAGAAGAGACAACACATTAACTTTTACCTTGCAAACAGAATTTGTAAAAATCTAAGAACCCTCTTTCACGTGAATATCCCAACTTAGGTTAACGGGAAACACTTGAATCACTTTATAAAAGCAGAAAAAAAACAAATCTCACCTTCTTTTCTATCACCTCCTCTTTATTCTCGTCATCATCATCATCCTCGATAATACCTTGATATCTTCAGATTCATCACCTTAGCAGCTCGCCAGTAAACCATGACGCTATATGAAGAATTATTTGTCCTGAACAGTTGAGCTACAAAGGAAGAACAATATATCACATCATATTCACTTTTCTAATCCAAACAACAACTTATGACGCCATAAATAAAGATTGAATGTGTTGGGACAAATATCAAAGTAAAAGTAGATTAATAGTTAATACTAAAGCGGCCTCCCAAAAGAAGAAATCAGCAACATACCCAATATAATAATCTTGTTCCGCTTGATTCTGGAGCTCTTCAACTCGTGAGAAATATATTTGACACAGCTATCATATCAGATAAAAAAATTTAGTGCATTTAACAAAAGGAATAATGTCAAAGTTGCGGAACCTACAGTGTCGTCATCTGTACCAAGTCATCATGAAGAGATTTAAATTTTCGTGCAACATTACCTGAATTATCATTTTATCTCTCTTTTTTTTTTTTTTGTCAATCAACTACATTACAGCTATCATATCAGATAAAAGAATTTAGTGCATTAAACAAAAGGAATAATGTCAAAGTTGCTGTAGACACGTAATTTTGACCCTCCCCGTGTGTTTCACCTTATAGTTTTTACTTTTAATTTTAATTTTTGACATGTTGATCTTATTCTATTTTTATTTAGTAAGCTTATTTGCGAAAATCAAAAAGAACAAAAAATATTTACTATTTTTAGAGTATAAATTTTTGTAAAAAAAAAAAGGAAAATTACAAAAATATGTATTTCTTTTAGAATTTAATTTATCTAGCTTGTTATTTTTTGTTAAATATTATATTTTTCTCTATCTAGAAATAGTTGTCAAGTATTTCTCATTTTACAATCAAATAAAAGGTAAATGAAAAAAAAAACACATGACAAAAAGGGGGATACTTTTTTTAAAGAAGGGAATCTTTTCTGTTGAATACATATACACATCACACAAAAAGACAAAAGAAGGAGAAACAGATTTTGAAAAAAGGTGAAGGAACACGTGATTGAGGGGGAATTTGTTATTGGGGCGGGGCCCACTCTTATTTTGGGGTTTGGTTTTGTTTTTCACAAATATATAATACACACACCCAAGATGGAGAGGGTCACACAGATATAGAATATATAGGGAGAGATATAGAGAAATGGACAGATCAAAAAAAAAAAAACACATGCAAAGAAAATCCTCATCGTCTTCTTCACTTGTCACCACCCCATTCCCCGCTCACCGGAGCTCCGACCAACAACCCACCTTAATCACACCACCAAACCACCACTTCTCCAACCCGTGACCACCTACCAGAAAACCCACCAAAAAAATAATAATACTAATAACCAAACAGACCCGCAAACCACCACAAACCACTGCCTAAACACCAACCTTCAACACCATCCATCACCATCCAAATACCCATTTCGAACCAACCAGCTATACCATCATCAGCCGCCACACTATACACCTAACACACCCGTCGCCACCTTCATCTCTGCCACGAAACCAGAAACCAATAGCGCCTAAAATCCACTCCGAAACCACCGCAAACACCAAACTTAAAACCCCCCAAAACCATCGAAGCTTCAGCTGTGTTTAGGTTTGAAGTTCCGTCGAGGTCACCGTCCAAAGCTCTGGTCGAGTTCCAAATGAAGGATTCATGGCTATCTTCTCGTTGTATTACTGAAGAGAAATAAGGTCCAATTTTTCTCTAGCTTTCCGAATATGTCTTTACTTTTCCATTTAAGGTTTTTGATAAGTTTACTTAATGGTTAATGTTTGTTGTTCGACTTAAATTGTTTAATATTGACTCAGTTTCATTTTTGTCTTTATCTCATCTTATTGCAATTGTGTGTGTGTGATCCCTTTTTAATCCATGATTAGGAACTTTCCAACCTTTTCTTTTTAGTTGTTTTTCTTTGTTCATTAATGCACAAGGGCAACAGTTCTTTATTACGAGAGAGTACTATTTATTTTGATAATTAATAGTATTGATATTAAACATGGTGCATTGATGAGTACGTGTGCTATTTTTCTTAAAAAGAAACAAAAATATATATGTAGTCACGCAAAAACAGGAGTCCTTAAGTTATTATATATGGTGATGTGTAAACAATAAAGATGGAATGTGCATGTGCTGAATTAGTACTGTATATATATTTTAGCAAGTAGTGTATTTTGGCTTCAGCTAGAAAAATAATGTACTCTTGCTGATCTGATTTAGAATTGGATCTGTGTCATATTTTTTTTTTTTTTGGGATTGATGTTTTCTCATTAAATGATGCATACTTTTTATGATCTGTTAATTGTTTTGAATGTTAGAGTTAAATAACTTCGTGGACTGCTGACCATTTGAGTTTAATCTTAATTGCTTTACACGCTTAATTATTTAGTCATATCTTCAAATTCCGAACATATGGTTTTCAAGCCTAAATCACTTCTAAGGCCCGATTAATTAATTATTAATGTGAGATGAGCAAAACGGGATGCGAATTATTTCAAATCTCGTTGCTAATGAAAAGAAAAGAGCGGAAAAACCAAGTTGTCAGAGAGTGAGACGGGTTGCGAATTCAATTCAAAGCCCGTTGTCGAAAGAGTGAAAATTAATAATAACCAAATAATAATGAGTCTTGGATTCTAGAGACAAATAATTGTCTTTAACGCTAGATGAGCTTTAGGCGCGTTTCGAGATGTTTGTTTCGATTAAGAATGCGGTTACGCATCTTATTTCGAGACGCCCTAAACAACTTAAGGATGCGGTTACGCACCTTGGCCAAACTCGTTTTAATAATTAATCTTGTTTCGATTGAGAATGCGGTTACGCATCTTATTTTGAGACACTTAAAAGATCCGGAATGCGGTTACGCATCCGGATTAAGACTAATAAAAGTTCAACAATAAAAGTACGAGCAAATCAAAGCTCAGATACATAATATATCCAAAGATTAGTTTAAGCTAATTATAAGTCGATAAAGCGACCGTGCTAGAACCACGGGACTCAGGGAATGCCTAACACTTTCTCCCCGGTCAACAGAATTCCTTACCCGGTCAACATTTTCGCGGACCATAATAAAAGAGTCATTTCCTTTTGATTAGGGATTCATAAGGTGGCTTGGAACACCAAAACTCAATTCCAAGTGGCGACTCTGTAAATAAAATAATCCCTTTTCAAAACCGTCACTTCAAATAGAAAAATCCTTTATTAATAAAACTTGCGCGTTTATAGCGCGGGCCCAAAAAAAAGGGTGTGACAGTTGCGGAACCTACAGTGTCGTCATCTGTACCAAGCCATCATCATGAAGAGATTTAACTTTTCCTGCGACATTACCTGAATTATCATTTTATCCCTTTTTCTTGTACAATCGACTACATTATAACTGAAACATAGCCATTTCACAGTAATAGAGGGTGAGTATAGGCTACTGGGAACCAAGGAATAATTATCTCGTATCATGTGCATCAATCCTTGGAATTTTCTTTACCTCATTGCAATTTGCAGGTACTTCCTCTCCATGTTCTACAACGTTAAACATCTCAATCTCCACATAGAGGGTCCCAACCCCCTTAAACTTCCTGATTTTCTTTGATAATGGTGGTGTTCGGCGCAACTTACACGCACATCAACTATTCTACCGGATACCTACTACCTCCTCCCACCAGCACAGGTACCGCGTAACTATGCCCACCAAGGCTTAGGCTGATAGGAATTTCCTGATTTTCTTCTATAGGTTTAAGCACCTAAGGTCTCTAGAAGAGCCAAATAATGCAATATTTCCGCCTCACCGCATTCCAAAATTCTGATTGACCTCAAACTTTCTAAGATTTTTATTGCTTAGGACTTCTGTTCCTAGACATTGCACTATTTGATTCTAAACAATATTTTTACTCCTTCCTCAATAACTTTCTGTAGATGCGCGATTCGTCTTAATTCCAACCTCATCTAGCAATCGTAAATGAACAATATCAGTTTAGATATTAAAAAAAAGCAACCATCCCACGAGCAAATTACGCTGAGGTAATTAATTAACAACTCTTCATCCCAAATTAGCTGAGATCAACTATATGAATCCTCTGTATCCATTCCACGCTGAGGTAAGTATACTAAATAGTCATCTAAAATACTTAATTACTCTATTTGTCTAAGCTAAAGCACCAAAATCTCCTTCCATAGGCATCTCAGTTTTTGATTTTCATGATAGTCCACCAAATAAGCAATAATTCAATAAAACACCCAAAAAATCTACATCAGAAAACAAATTACCCCCACTTCATAATAGTGAACTAATAAAGCAAAACAACAAACCACTATCAAGAAAATTCTGAACTGTTTGAATCTAAGTAAAAGCAAAAAACAAAAGTAACCCAGATGAAATCTAGCAAAACTGGAGGTGGGTATAGCTTAATCATTAAAAAAAAAGAAAAAGAAAAAAAGAGGTGGATATAGAAAGAAACCTGAGGGAAATTAGCAGATTGGGCCCAAACGGTGCCCTCTTGACCGATAACAGCAGCAGAAGTGAGATGATTACCTTCAATCTCACAAAGCAAGTGATCATCAACATATGTTTGCCACGACATCTTTGATTCACCCACGTTTCTTCTTATTCAGATCTATTATTTCTATGGTTTAATGAGAGTTTTGTGTGTAGAAAATGGTCCAGTGATAGAAATCGGAGAGTAGAAGGTGAATGAGAAAAAGAAAATTGATACGGAACCAAAGTGCGTAAAGATTGGGACTTCTAGTGGCACACGTGTTTGTTTTTCAAGGCTGACAAATACACTAAAATTTAACCATAAAAGAGCACATATTTACGAGAATACCCTTCGTCGTTCACCAAAGCTTAACTTATTAATAGTAGAAATATATAAGTACTTTTAGGGACTGAAATTCTTTGCGTTAATTACAACACTTTTAACGACCGAATTTCCTGTTGCAAATCTTGATAAAAATAATTAAATACTTTATATTTTTCCCTGCGGTTCTGAAGTAGCATTATTTCATACGCTTTTCTCATGCAACCTAAATATACCAAATAATTGATATTCATATAAAATTTCATTGTTAGCTGCAAAGAACTGAAACATCACATTAACTACTGAAAAAAATATGTATGTCCAACATAATATATCCATCAAATCCTAAAAATTGAGAAAATGAAATTTTAGCATATGTACAATTAACGTCTCTGCACCACCAGTAATAAAACAATGCGCTTCAACTTGCTCTGCACTTTCTTCGAGGACATTTCTTCAATCTTCAAATTCTTGATATGTTAAAACAACAATCCATGTTAGTTTAGTAACAGAATGCCTGCAAGCTAATTTCTTAGATTACTAAATAAATGAATAATTTAATCAATCGGCTGACAAACATCTTTTATCTACTGGAGCTTTCTGAATCGACTCATCACACGGTGCCAAATAATGCATCTTTTCTGAATTAATTTCAACAGTTGTGTAACTTGTGTTCTTCTCTTATAAATGATCCTTTTCCTTTGATCAAAGCTACTTTTCACTTTTGAGAGAGTATTAACACTCAATTTGACCAACTTTTGAAGTGCTATATTAAGTCAGTTTATCAAACTAGAAGAACGCAATACTAGAAACATCTCCTCAAAAATAGTAGAAACATCTTAAATTGTGATAAAGATGCCACCAAATTTTTTAATTTCTGTACCAGAGGTCCAAGATAATCCACAAAAACGACATTTTTAATAGTCAAAACCATACCTTTAACCAGCTTGACACAATTTGAGATTGAGGTAGTATTACTAAAAGTTTTCAAAGTGAATATCATTGAAGGAGGAGATAGAGCTGCTGAAGAGATCCATTTTGGAGCTAAAATGTCTTTTCACACTAATTGAGCCAGTTTGTCTTAACTGATTGAAAGTAATTGATAAATATTAAGCGTTAGAAAACACTTTGAAGTACTAAAACTAAGAATAAGTACCACTGTTCTTAATAAAATGACACCAAAGCCTTAAAAGTAGTTCACAAAAAGCTGATTTTGGCTTATAACTTCTAAGCACTTTTGGTGTTTATCAAAGTCAATAAGTGCTTATAAGCTGATTTAGCTAACTTATAGGCTTACCTCGAACACCCTTTATATCACCTACACCTCAATCCCCAACAAATTGAAATGAACTGTATCTTTTCATATATGAGCAAAAAGTTCCTCATTGGACCTTTTTATGCTGGCAAAAACAAGTGACTGGTGGAATCCAAGTAAGGAGCTAGAATGGGCAAAATTTGAATCAACTTTGCTTTCAAGTATGCACTTGAGTTGGATTGATTGATTGAGTGAACAAAAAATGCACAGAATTATACACTTTTCACTTTTATGTACCTGTTTTACCTTTTCATCTTACGAATAAGTGGGTACTAAGGCTAATGCTCATTGTCTATATCAAACATGCTACTAACTCCAATCCTGTCACACTCATTCACCACTTAGCACAAAATCTGCCTTTATAATGGAAGCCCAACAGAAGTAAATTCAGTGGTCATTAGAGGAAGAGAGACTCAACCTACTTGAAAAATATTTCGTCTTGTTCTACTTGGTACAGAGGGTCAATTAGCTCCCTGGCTTTCAACAATTACACAGGAAATGTACTGCAGACTCTTCTTTATTTGTCCTGTGTCCAGGTTAGTGTGGCAGAAAATTCTTACATGGCAAGGAGTGATGAGAAGACCAACTAAACGAAATGAGGAAGTTGACTGGGCTGTGACACATGCTAGAAGTAACTCAGCTGGAAGTCAGATTTACAGAATCAGCCTAGCAGCTGAAATATATGAATTTTGGAACGAAAGAAACCTAAGACTCTTTCAGCAAAAACCAGACCTGTGAGCATGGTGATTGCTACAATTACCCAGGAGATGTACTGCAGAGGAGCAGTGAGGAAATTGGCTGGCAAGATGCAACACCTAGACAGACGCATATTAGATTGAGTAGAGTATACCAGATGCAATGCTTTCTATTTTCTTAGATTAGCTGGTCGTTAGTTTGTTTGCTGAACCAGAGGCTGGTGGTTAACTGCACTTCTGGTTTCAGCAGTACCTTACAAAGGGGGGTCGCTTTGGTTTCAGGCTATAACATCAGTTCTGCTATATGGAAGCTCTTCAAAGTATCTTTGGCATTCATGATAGTGGTGGAGAGGTGAGACAAGAACTTCTGAGATGGTGGTTTGTACCAAGTCCGAATCCTTCATAAACTACTCCTTCAGGCAGTTCCATTGGTCGTAGTATGATCTGGAAAGAATCTCTATTCCTAAAATTATCCAGCATATTTGCCATGAAGCAATTCTATTTGTTCACAAACAGTTCAACTAAATAGACCTATCCGATGAACTACTCTTTTACCAGACGCCATCATCATCAAAAAATTAAAAAATAAACCCACAAATCTCAAACCCCAGAAGAATGTACAACTGTTGAAGGCTTGAAGCACACAGTAGAACTATCTCCGAAACTAAAACACTGAATCTAATCTCTAGATCAAATCATAATAGCAAAACAGGCTACTGTATTAGCAAAGCCTTTATCAAAGAGGAGCATTTGTAAATCATATCACTAAATCCATTGACAAATACGCATCATTAAATAGTTGATAGAAAATTTACTAACCTGGTGGCGGTGATGAAGGCTGACCAAGCACTATACGTTCAAGCCGTTCATATTTACTCTCTAGAATATCCATGCGCTTTTGTAGTGATTCCTTTTCTTTTTTAGTTGTTTTCAGCTCTTCCAACAAGGCAGCCTTTGAAGAGTTACCACCTTTCAACTCTTTAGCAGTTATCCCACCACCAAATCCAACTACATGACTCTTACGTTGAGGTCCAAAGCACTTTTCTATGACTTCAATATTTGTAAGAGATGGATCAGATTGAACCAATTTTTGGATTTCAGCCTATAACATACAAGAATGTTTAAAATATTGCAATGCATTAATTAAGAGGAAGGCTGTTCAATGAAATTTATCAACATACATATTTTTCAATGGTTTCAGGTTCGACAAGCTCGTCGTCCTTCTTACGAGTCTCAAAGAAAAGAGTTGCCATGTCTGGTGGATTACCATCTTTGCCTCCCTTTACAATATAAAAAACAAGTCACATAAATCTTTTATACAAAGAGGAGGTTTCATCGTAGGGTTGCACGATTTACTTACCAGTCCGTAAATAATCTCTCTATAAGGCTTGCTACCCGTACGATGAGGCATAGTCACCTTAGACCTATTGATTGAGTTTCTTGTACTTGCTTCCTGCATTAACAACACAACACTGAAATTATTACAAGCTAGTTTAACGATTTTATTTTAGTTTTAGCTTTTAAGCTAGACAGGAAGAGAGGAAACAGAGAAAAAAGAAATTTACAAAACATCACTGCAACTTTATTTTGTGGGTCCTGTGGAAAGAAGACATCAATGCTATTAGTTAACAGCTATGAAGTCATACCTTAAATTTATCAGATAAAAAATGTTCCTTGACCAACCATTCCCAATCACTCTTGTGTACTCCCGCCGGCACATCTTTTAGAACCCTGTGCAATGACTTCGATTTCACATTCTTGTGCAGTGATCCTCTCCAGTTATTCCATAACCTTCTCATATGTTGTAAGACATGTTCTTTTTGATCATTCATGTTGTCACAGACAAATTTATCCTAAAATGGAGAAAAATATCAACAGAAGTCTGTTGAATAAGTGAAAACAAGGCATCAATTTACAGATCACCAAATAGAGCAGTAACCTAGGGAAGAAGAGGAGGAGAGCCAAAAAAAAAAACTGTTTCGTCATTTTCTCCTTAAAGTCGACTTTTTTGTGAAAATAATTGAAGTGTCGTTTTCTCTTTAAAGTTGACTTTTTTGTGAAAATAATTGAAGCACACGCTTCAGTCGCTTCTTTGTTCACCTACACTTCACGCGGTAGCTTCTTCCTACCAGCGTCGCCTCAGCCTTCTGAAGCGCCCGCCACTCGCTTCAATGCTTTAAGCAATAAAGAGAGCGCTTTAAATAACGCTACTTTTGCAAGAGGCATAGTCTCACGCCTTTCAACATAACACAAGTTACCAAATATAAACAGAGCGTAGCAGCTCCTTAGCACTTACAGATTGCAATTTACGCCCTTGTATGTTTAGATTTATTTTTAAAATGCTCTTTAATTGCTGCTGTTTGGAACAAGTTACTCCCTTGGCAAAACTACAATAGAAAAGCAATGGAGAGGTCTGAGCAAGCTAGCTGGATGGTGAATCATGTTAATGGGAAAAGTGCACAAGCTGAAATGTTTAGAATTGTGGTAGCTGGCAATGTGTATTTACTTTGGCATGAAAAGAATAACATAATTTTTCAGGCAAAGCAAAGGAGTCCAGAAGTTCTTACCAGACTCATTATCCAGGAGGCAGTCATGAGAAGCAGTTTGAAGCCTAGGCTAGCTAATAGGATATCTTAACTTAACTTTATCCCTGAATGTATCCTATAGCTTGTGCGTAGTTTTAAAGTTTCTGTTGCTTTCCGGAAACTTGGGACTATGTTCAAGTTCTAGTTTTATTTCTAGATCCTGTACATAATTGCTTCACTTTTGGTTAATAAAATCCTTTATTACCCGAAAGAAAAAAAAAGAAAAAAAGCCAGCCCAAACATAAGCTCGCATCTGAGTCTAGAGTCCATGTACGATTACTTTCATGTTCATATCCAATTTTCACTTTCTAGTAAAAAAATAAGGATAACGAATATGTGCCTTGCTTCAAAGCTTCAATGTGGAGTTTGCTTATCCTCCGAGGGCACAGAGACAAAAGCAGATATATGAGAACTGAGAATTTATCCAAATTTTATATTAGAGGAATTATTTTTATTTCTAACCAATTCAAGCAAAAACAACTAAACACCACTCAATATGAGTTTTACCATGAATCTTACAATACTTACTAAGAAAACAGAGAGCAAGATTAAGTCTCAACTTATCACACACAAGCTAGTTGACATGCATCATGCTCGAAAAATAAATCAAGAAAGTAATGCTGTAAATCCTTACAGTAACAGCTTTCCACATGTGATCAAGCTTATGTTCTTCGATGTCCAACCATGAGTGTACCCGCAGCGGGCACATACTACGATCACGAACTAGCAAACCCAAGTGCCTCGTAAATGAGGCGTGGTTCATCCCAACAACTCGATTTTGGTAGAAAGTGACTCTTAACTTTTCTCCAGGTTTCAGTCGCAAAACTTTCTTACAAATGTTCAATCCTCTGACTTTTTTGCCCTTTCGAGATTCACATGGACCTGCAAATTTTGATGTAAGTCAAACAAAACAAAAAGTTCAACCCCACTTACAATAAAAAAATATTACACAGAAAAAATTACCTGAACTCTCCCCATGGTGATACCAAAGAGTATAACTTGGTATTATCCCATGTACTATCAAATGTGACCTAACCATCGGACGTGTTCTAGAAGTTGCATTACCACATTTGATGCATGGACAACGTATCAAGCGCGGTTCTCCCAATCTTGTAAAAGCATAATCTAAAAAATTCTCCACCCCATCTATGTAAGCATCAGCAATTCGATCATTAATAAGTTCCATCCATTGCTTATTTGGTTCCATAATCTTGGTGCATGTAACACAGATATAAAGATAAATTAGTATAACAATCAAGGAGTAAGAATTAAACATTTACTCTAGAGTTATGGATTCATGCGCAATAGATACATATAGTTATATTCGTCTCCCGAAACGTGCAACATCACAAAATACATAATTTTAGTTGTATTGCAAACCGATGAATCTTTTTGATAGGTACAAAATGATTATTTTTTTCCAGTAGACAATTTTAAAAGAATAAAGGACACTCAAGAGTATTTCATGCAGGAAAATTAAAAAATCATGTCATTAAGGGTAAAAGGGAAATTTTAAAATTAAATTATTTCTAAATAATATAAAGGTAGCATTCTTTTGGGACAGAATAAAAAAAAAAAAAAGTGTGACACATAAATTGGGACATAATCAGTACTATTTTTGTTAATTGATTAAAATAATGATTTATTTAGGTTAAAACTTAGGTTATTAATGCAAAGGATTATCACAGAAAAATGAAATGTGGGAGCTTGATTCCTCCATTTATTAGTTGAATGACAGACCAATACAGATGGAGGGTTCAGCTCATTATAAATCACAAAAAAAGCTTTCAAGCACAAAATACCAGCAATACATGTTTCGTTCAATTTAAGAGTAAAACAGATCACTAAACCTTCACAGTTTTGAAAAAAATGTAATGAATACAATCAAACAGAAACTCAAAAGGAATATTTAATTCCACAATTAAAAGTTACAGTCACAGATTTAGTGATTTGACAGAGACTTACACTGGATTTGGAGCACTAAAATTACTTCCAAACTACAATTAGGGCCTTCTTCTCTTGATTAAGATGATAGCAGAGGCGACATACTCTATAATGTTTGTTTTATCCAAGAGTTAATTAAAGTTTTATCAGATTAACAGTTAAAAGAAGGGAAAAGTATTCAAAACACACTCAAACTATGGCCAAATTTGCCATAACACACCTCAACTTTGCGGGGGTCCTATGACCCCCTGGACTTATTTTTTGTGTATTATTTTCGCTTTCAACCGGACAAAGTCACTCAAACGAGTTTGAGTGTATGCACGCGCTCATAAAATTAAAATCAGACGGGTCATTTTCATTATTTTGGTTTCCAAAATTTGAAATCCAAAATTCTCTCTCACCTTCCACTCGATTTACGCCATATTAATCACTCAAATACCATTTTAAGCGCAAATCGGTGTGAATCATAGTTAAACTAACTTTAGGTGGTAACATCGCGGTGGATTTTGACCCGAAATCGTCGATTGATCTTCAAGCTTTTAGTGAACTGAAAAAATACCAGGTTAGTCTTGTTCTTTGTCAGTATTTGTACGCATAAAGTTTATTTTTTTCCATATTATATAGGATTTATGAAATTGTCGTATGAATTTCTAGGGTTTGTTAAAAAATTATGGGTTTTTCCTAGTTTAAATTGGGGTTATTTGGGGTTAAGAGATGTGTAATCTTATGTCGTGTAGTATTCTTTGTTGTAATTGCGTCCAATTTATTTTCACCCCAAAATGTGATTTTATACCTTTGTTTGGCCTTGTATTGTCGAAGTCTGAATTTAATTGTTGTTATTTGATGTGTGTGTGGGGTTGTGATTGTTGTTGACCATCTATTGTTATTGTATATGTGTGGTGCTTGATTGTTTGTACTATTCTTGAATTGTAATTTCGGTATGAGTGGGTTTGTATTAGTAACATTGAGATGGTATCATGGTGGGGTTTTGGATGTTAGTAGTGGCCAACCAAAGTATGAGGGTGGACAAATAACGAGTTTTTGGATATTGATGTGGATAGGTTGTCCTTTTTTGAACTAAGGGATTATATTAAAGAACTAGGGTATACTACAAGTTGTTCATTTTGTGTTAGGATACCTAATAGTGATAGTGTTGTAGAAATCCAAGGCGATAGGGACATTTTCGAAATTTCACAAAGTTTTGAAAATGGGGATACTATTGAAATCTATGTACGTCACATGGTTGATAATTTAGATAATGTAGATGGTCCCATTGCTTTGTTGGAATACACTAGCCCCAATGAGGAATCTTTGGTTTGCTTTTAATAAAGAAAGGGATGGGGGTATCGAAGGGGATGGGTTTGCTTTTAATAAAGAACCGGCGGCTACGAAAGCTGCGGCATTCTTTGACCGATGGTGGTGAAAGCTGCGCACGAAGACCCGTTAAGTAGTGAATTTCCTATTCTTGAATCGACCGGTCCAACGATGATAGTTACGAGTCGACCAGTGAACTCTTTAATGAACATGATCTTGAACATGAAAGTGATGATGTTCATGAAGAGTGCATAAATTTGAGGGGTGAAAGGAGGTCGTATCGGAGGAGGAAAAGAAGAGAAAGGATACCAAATGACCACGGAGAAATTCTGTTGGTGAAGTTGGTCCGGATACGGGCTTTGATGAAGCTGCTCTGGCGATACAAGCTTGAAAGGTAAGGTTCTTTGGGATGAGCAGGTGTATGTCGGTTCGATGCATATAGTGTTGAATCGGATACGGATGATGAGTCGAGGTCTAGGAGGGCTAGGAGAAGGATAATTTTTGACAAAGCTGTTGAAAAAGTGATGTGGGAGTTGGGGATGGTTTTTGAGGATGTGAATGAGTTTAGGGATCTTTGTTACAAAATATGCACTTCAAAGGGGTGTGCGATTAGAGAAATTTGTCAATGAGCCCAAAAGGTTAGGGTGAGGTGTAGGGATGGCTGCCATTGTTATATATGCAAGTCTTGACAAGAAGACTAATGATTTCATGATCAAAACCTACGATCCTAAACATAGGTGTGTCAAGACTACTAGAAATTACATGTGCAATGCTAAGTTCTTGTCTAAACATTACAAGAATAGAATTACGAAACGACGAAACATTAGGATTTTCAAGTTTCGGCGGTTGATTAGGGAAGAACTTAATATACATGTTGGAAAAACCACTGCCAGGAGAGCTAGAGCTAAAGTACTCCAAGAAATCATGGGTGATCATGTGTTAGAGTTTGGAAGAATATTTGACTATAGGGATGAAATGTTGAGGACTAATCCTGGGAGTACTTGTGTTGTTAAGGTTGATGACTCCGGTGAAAGTGGTAGGTTGGTGTTTGAAAGTTTTTATATTTGCTTTGATGCTTTGAAAAAATGCTTTTTAGGTGGGTTTGTAGAAATGTATTGGTTTGGATGGTTGTTTCTTAAAGGGAATAACCAAAGGACATTATTGTACAACACATTTGCTAAAGATGCTAATAATCAAATGTTGCCTATTGCTTGGGCTATAGTGGAATATGAGAATAAGAACACTTGGACATGGTTTTTGAAATTGTTGATAGGCGGTTTGGGAATGGGAGATGGCGGCAACTACCTTTGTGATATCGGACATGCAAAAGGTATGACAATCACTTTTTTTTTCTTCATTTAGTTTACCATTCATATATAATTGTTTCTCAAAATTGTAGGGGCTTGATCGGCTATGAAAGAATTGTTACCACTGGTGGAGCACGGGATGTGTGCAAGACATATCCTAGCCAATTTGGTCAAAAGAATGAGAGGTCTTCAAAGAAGGAACCAATTCGGAAGTGTGCAAAAAGCACCTTTGAAGGAGAGATGAAGATAAATGCGGACAAAATGAAACGACTTGAGTGCGCGAGGATGGTAAGGATATTGTTGCGGTTCTTTGTACTACCCACGAAACTTGGTGTAAAAGCTTGTACTTTAGGCCCGACATTAAGTGTGATAGTGTGGACAATAATATGTCCAAGAGAGCTTGATACTGGATTTTAGGACCAAGGCATAAAACCATTATCACTATGCTTGAAGAGATTAGAGTTAAGGTAATGACTAGAATAGGTCGGTTGAGTCAATTTCCAAAAACATGGTTAACTAATATATCTCCAATGGCCGAGGGTACTAGAAATCAACATAAAGAAGTCAATGGAATGTAATATTGATTTCAATGGTGAGAGAGGGTTTGAAATTAGTGATGGGCCATATCGAACATTTTGATTTGAGAAATAGAACTTGCGGTTGTAGGGCACGGATGCTCGAGGGAATACCATGTCAACATGCCCTTCTTTGCCATATTATATAAGAAGTATGAACCCATTGAGTTTGTTGATAGGCTCTTTGATGGGGAGACTACTTGAGGACTTATTGTCATTTTCTTCAACCGGTCACCAATATGAAAATGTGGCACGAGTCCAATAACCCCTATGTTGCACCACCGGTTGTAAAGCCTATGCCGGAGCGGACGAAAGAAGGTCGGGAGAAGAGAAGCCAGTCAAAAAGATATGGTAAGTTGTCAAGAAAAGGAGTTGACATGACTTGCAGCATTTGTCATGGTAAAAACCATAACAAAAGAGGCTGTCCTTTGAAGGTATGAGCTTTTAAAGTAAACTCTGTTTTTTATACTCTTTGGAGTAAAGTAAATTTTGTATGCCCCCTCCGGCAGACTTTTAGTTATGTTTAACTAAAAGTCTTGGTTATGGGATCCGGCAAAACTTTGCACTTTTTCTTGAGGGGCAGACATTTAGTTATGCTAAAAGTCGGATCCGGCATAACTTTGCATGCTTAATTCTTCACAAGTTTATGCGGATCCGGCATAAAAGTTTGCCCTTTAAAAGTATGCCCCCATCGGCATAAACTTGTTAAGGATTTACCAAACTTATGCCGATGGGAGCACATGTAACACCTTTGATTTCTAAATTAAAGGGATTTCATTCATCAATTTCAAACTTACATTAAACACAAAACAAAAGAAAACTAGAAATAGATTAATGGTTTTGATTTGACACTACTGTTTTTGGTAGGATTACGGTAGAACAAGCTATGGTCATGGACCGGATGTTTAACTGCGGCATCTCGGCCAAGCTTTCTTTGAATCAAGTGCTACACTGCAAGAGCTAGGGGAAGGCCAAGAAAGACAACTCCAACTTCGAAGCACCGGCAAAAGCTAGGGGAAGGCCAAGGAAAAATCCATTAACTTCGATGCACCGGCAAGAGCAAGTGCAAGGCCAAGGAGTACTTCTCAAGCACCACCACCGGCGGTGCAAGGCCAAAGAGTACTTCTCAAGCACCAACAAGAGGTATGGGAACAAGGAGGACAACCATTAGTGCTAAATGGTTTGAAAATGCAACAAGTTATGCACACGATCAACTGCTTTGCTTCTCGGTCTAACGTGAGGAGGGAAGACCAAGAAAAACCTCTGAAGCTTCTAGTGCTGCACATTGCGACCAATGCTGATCGACTGCTGCTTCTCGGTCTAATGTGAGGAGGGAAGACCAAGAAAAACCTCTCAAGCTTCTAGTGTAACGGTTGATAATGAAAGAGGAAGAACTACCCACTTACAAAAGGCCTAGAATTTGTTGGAATGGGTATATTTGTCATGAAAAATGGATTTACAACATACAATGTAAGAAATGAAATATTTGTTGGATTGGGTATATTTGTTGCAAGTGAGTTTACTAACTATAAACAATTGTTTTGCTTTGTCTACGGCATGGCTTGCCAAGTAGTAGGATAATTGATCTTTGCTCTCCAAGAAAGCATATAAGGTCGGTGATATTCTTGGGGACCTTGGTCACAAAGCAAATTTGCCGAGTGAGGTGGAAGGGCAAAGCGACGAATGACATCAAGCCGGCTTGAAGAGATGAGGGTAAATAAAAGGAAAAAAGTGACAACGAACCCGAACTCGCAGACAAAGGATCCGTGAAAGTAGTGTTAATATGTTGGTAGTTGGTAGAACAAGTTAATGTAGTTGTTAGTTTTTGCGGTTCATAAACAAACTAAAGTAGGCGTGCTTAGATGCTTGTTTTGTGACATTATGCTCTTGCACTTGAATGTTGCGTCATCATGTGAATGTGATGCGCTACTTTTGTACAAACTTATATTGGTGCAAGTGTTTATATATAGCGAGTCTGTTTCTATTATTAAGTCTGTCTCTTTCGGCGGTAACATCGGTGCACATGTTTAATGTTGCAAACCAAATGTGGTCAAGCTTTTGACCAGGATTTAAAGGTGGTCAAAAACGACTAAGGTGGTTGGGGGTTAAGTAGTGGGGAATTTATTGCAAAAGACATTATAAATATAGGCTTTCACTTACACAAGTTTATGCTCCGCATTTGCAAATTCCTTCACAAGTTTATGCCGGATCCCGGCATAAAAGTTTGTTTAAAAGTATGTCAATCGGCATAAACTTGTTAAGGATTTACCAAACTTATGCCGAGGTGGTTTGCCTTGGGGTTTTTTTCAAGTATAAACCAAAGTTACATGGAAAAGTATTATCTTGAAAAGTTTTTTGGATGGAATAAAATAGACAACCAAAAAAAAAAGTTTGCCTTATAAATATAGGCTTTCTAAAAGTCTTACACAAGTTTATGCCGGATCCGGCATAACTTTGCAAATTCCTTCACAAGTTTATGCGGATCCGGCATAAAAGTTTGCCCTTTAAAAGTATGCCCCCATCGGCATAAACTTGTTAAGGATTTACCAAACTTATGCCGATGGGGGCATACTTATGCCTTATGGGCAAACTTTGCCTTGAAGCATATATATGTATTTTTCAAGCATATAAACCAAAGTTACATGGAAAAGTATTATCTTTGTAAAAGTTTTTGGATGGAATAAAATAGACTTTCAACCAAAAAAAAAAAAGTTTGCCTTATAAGGCAAAGTTTAAATTTTGTATGCCCCTCCGGACTTTTAGTTATGTTTAACTAAAAGTTTTTGTCTTGAGACGCGGACATTTAGTTATGCCGGATCCGCATAACTTTGCAAATTCCTTCACAAGTTTATGCCGGATCCGGCATAAAAGTTTGCTTTTAAAAGTATGCCCCCATCGGCATAAACTTGTTAAGGATTTACCAAACTTATGCCGATGGGGGCATACTTATGCCTTATGGGCAAACTTTGCCTTGAAGCATATATATGTATTTTTTCAAGCATATAAACCAAAGTTACATGGAAAAGTATTATCTTGTAAAAGTTTTTGGATGGAATAAAATAGACTTTCAACCAAAAAAAAAAAAGTTTGCCTTATAAGGCAAAGTTTAAATTTTGTATACTAAAAGTGCTTGGGATTTAGTTATGCCGGATCCGGATATATCGGCATAAACTTGTTAAGGATTTACCAAACTTATGCGATGGGGGCATACTTATGCCTTATGGGCAAACTTTGCCTTGAAGCATATATATGTATTTTTCAAGCATATAAACCAAAGTTACATGGGATATATTGTGTTTCAAGGCACTGTGTAGGCTGCTAGAGACCGGATACACTTCCTTGTTGAAAAAAAACGGAGATCATAGAAATAGATTAGGCGGTCTCCGTGTTTTCAATTTAAGCAAGGTTTATGTTGGAGCACATGTAACACCTTTGATTTCTAAATTAAAGGGATTTCATTCATCAATTTCAAACTTACATTAAACACAAAACAAAAGAAAACTAGAAAGGATTCCTAACATACATTAACCACAAGACAAAATAAAATGGAAAAGTAGTTCTTACCTAACATTAACCACAACACAAAAGACATTTTTCCAAGCACGCCTACCTAACGTCAAGCACAAAACTAAACCATTCAACTTCAAAAATACAAGAAACACTAAGGCAATTGGTCATGACAAGTTGAAGAATTTCCTCGCATTAACCAACTGATCCAAATACCAAAACAAAACAAGATACAAAATGTGAAAATCAAATTAGAGCTAAAGTTGTTGATCCCCTTCTTTTTCGATTTTATCTCTTTTGCATTTTCAATTTCGCCCGGATTAATCACACTTGATTGTTCTTCCATCTCCTTCATTTTCATATCACTTGAGACAGATTGTTCTTCCATTTCAATCTCTTTCAACATCTCGGCAATTTCGGAACTTCCACATCCTTCTTCCATCTCCTTAATTTTCTTCTCTTTTGAAGCTAATTCTCCATGCATCTCCTTCATTTTGTTCACCAACTTTGGAATAATGTATTTCGATCTTTCATCAACTTTGGAAAGATCCCTCCATCGAAAAAATTTACACTTCTTCGAACCATAGTAGGGGCAAGACCAATATCTTCTTCCGGGATTGTTGTCGGACCGAAGTCTTCAATGGGAGCAACACACCATGATCGCATCGCACCTCCTCATTCAACATTGGATCTTCATTGTCCATACAAAGCTTATTCAAATCCAATCTTGTTTCTTCCATAGCTAACCGAATTTTAATCAGAAATTTGGGGAAAGAAATTGTAAGAATCCAATCTTGGGTAAGAATTGAAACATGAAGAGAAGAAATTTACCAAAAAATTTGGGGAAGAACTCAATGTGGAAGAAGAGAAGAAGATGTAGCCGTTTGTGGGGATTTAAGATTGGATTTGGGGAATTAAAAACGTTATTTGGACGGCCATGTGGCAAATATACATACGGTCCATATAGTTTTTATCATCTCTTACGTATTTGAAGGAGAGTAGCTACACTTGCTAGTCCAGGTCACCGGTTGAAAGCGAAAATAATACACAAAAAATAAGTCCGGGGGGTCATAGGACCCCCGCAAAGTTGAGGTGTGTTATGGCAAATTTGGCCATAGTTTGAGTGTGTTTTGAATACTTTTCCCTTGCCTATTTAATTAGAGGTAGTTTAGTCAAATTGCCTATTTTTATCTAGGAGTTAGTATTTTCTTAAAGGGTGTGTAAATAGCTAAGTGGACTCTTTTTTTTTATCCGGAGGGAGTAAAATATTTACTACAGGTAGCGTAATTCTGGGTATAAACACCCATTTAGCTCATATTTGTGTATAAACATCTTTTATATGCTATTATACACTTAGAGGCGGATCTAAGATTTGAAGGTGGCGGGTGCTATAATTTTCTTCAATGTACATCTTGTTAGGAACGTGTATTTGGGTCAGGTCTATCTCTTTTGAGTTTATTCGGGTCAACTTAATAGGCCATTTTTTATTTGCAAATATGAAAATCACATCTCAAAAATCAAGAAACGAACATAATTAGCATCTCAAACAACGAATCACACCCATTAACAATAGAAGTAAAATCAACATAACAGAAGTAAAATCAACATTTTCACCAATGGACTTACATCTTTTATGTATATTCAATAAGGGAATTACACCAATTAAAATAAGAAAAATAATAGAAAAACTCTTCAATAGGTAAATTACACCCCATAAGTAAATGTAGAATAGATACTACAAGTTCTAAAAAATAAATCATAAGTTTCATGTTTTTCTAAGCAATGCTTACGAAATTTCTATCACAATTTAAGTAGTAAAGTGATTTAAATTGAATTTAACAATTATAGAAAAGCACGAATTTTTATAATATACTTCCTCCATCCATTTTTATTTATCCACTACAGTAAATAGATGTCTACTTTTACATGTAAGTTGTATAGTTTGAAAACCCAAGACATAATTTACCATTTTATACCTATTTTATCCTTATTATTAAGTACTCAAATTCATTTCTCATTTTATTTATTGCTTATTAAGAGTGTCCCAAGTCAAATATAGACAAGTAAACATGGACGGAGGGAGTAATCAACAAAAGAAATTATAAAAAGATTGACTTTTGATCTCAATCCAAAATTCTCATTGAGACCCAAGTTTTTCGATTTAAATACTCACAGATTTGAGATTAAGAAAAATGCTTAATTTAAGAGATTTTGAAATTTCTATTTTGTGTGTTCTCGCTAGAGATCACAGATACAATGTAAATAATAAAAAGATAAATAGAAAATTGGAAGAGCTCAAAAGGAAAATGATTGGTACAAAGAACTAAAAAGCACAAAGAGAAACAGAAGTTGGAAAATATTCAAGATAAATTCTAACTTATGTCTACCAGCCATGACACCTTTGTCTAATTTGTGACTGGGGGTGGCAGGGTCAAATATTTAATCTAGTTTAAGCAAATTGCAATATAGGTATATAAAAAATTTATCAATTTAGGGAGTGTCATGCTATCCCCACCCTGAAGGGTGCATCCGCCCCTGTATACACTTAATACAAGGTCGATATATTATGTATAATTTTTTCCCCGGGTATTATGTTTTATAATGTTGTATAATATTATATATTAAGCTACTTGGCGTACATATTTTCAAAACGCTGTATATTTTTGAAAATATCTCGTATTTTATTGCGTCAGTAATGTCCGTCCGAAAGTGATGTTCTTAAGGGCTAAATATTATCCCTTTGTTAATGTTGGATTAAAAAGTATTTCCTCTATTTCAATTTGTTTGTCTTACTTTCCTTTTTAGTATGTTTTGAAAAAAAACTATTTTCCCCTTTTTAGCAACTCTTTTCTTCCAACTTTCCACATGACATGTTTAAGACGACAATATTAAAGATCATTTTGGTACATTCCACATATTTTTTGTCTAAAACCACAAGATTAAAAAAAAAATGACTTTTTTATACTTCGTGTAAAGTCAAAACTAGAAAAACAAATTGAAATGTAATATGTAATTTTAACAGCCGGAAAAACATGTTGGACGTTATAAGTACACTTCTTTAACGACGAGATTTATGTCCTTTCGTTATGATGCGGTCGCATTGACTAACTTTCTTGTAGTAGTATAATACAATTGGGTTAGCCAAATATAGACCGGAACTGTAGTGGGCTAACCGATATAGACTGGAATGCAGGAGTCACCTAGACTATGGCAATGTTGTTCGACGTGCATGTACCTACAAACTGGCAAAATGTCAAAAGAAACTTGAGTACATTATAGGTATGTACTCAATGAGGATCATAGACTACCGACTAAAAAATTGGAACGAGACTTCAAAAACACAATTCAACAATAATGCAAGTCATAGAAATTATAACGATTAATTCTGGAACAAAAAAATCATTATGATTTTTTAGACTAAAACAATATAATTGTGCTCTTAGGCGACACAGTGTATGTATAGTATAGTAGAGGTTCCACAGAACATTTCTTGCATGCTAACTTCAAATAACTTAACTCATTTTGGATTCATCCTTTAGCTACAAGCCCTTCAAAACTTAAATTCTTCACATTTTGCGATAATTTGCTCCATAAATACTTTCAGTAGTGTTTATCCATTCCTTTATGTTATTAATATCCTTAAACGGCTCGTTTCTAAATTCCAGAGATAATTTATATTCATCATCTTCTTCATTCAACCTTAACTTCATAAATGGTCATTTCTAGATCTTTTTCAGTTTCAACTAACCAACCTATTATAGTTCTAGGATTATATTTCTTGAACTAATTTGTTCCACCTCACAACCTTAAGTTTATGGGACAAGATGGGAGATCCAGAATTAAGTTTGAGATTAGATTTATTATGTGTTTGGTTGATAGTAGTTGAAATAATAGTGTTCCTACTACTCCCTCCCAAAACAATAGTAGCGGCTCTGTCAGCCATCTAATTTGTAATGACGCATATTAAATTTTTAATATAATTATCTTTGTTTACCCAAGAAAATCCTAACCTCGTAATGCTCATTTCTAGATTTTTTATATTTTCAACCAACCAACCACCAATTCATGACATAATTAAACTCTACTTCATAAATACACAACGTACATAATTAGGAGTGATGGATTTACCTCAATGTAGCCAAATCTTGAAAATCACACTTTTTAAATTTTGGAAGATTTTGTAAATAACATAGTGATTTAAATGTTAAAATGATTTAGAATGTACGTATATTAAGTGAAATAAACTCAAATCATCATTTAGACGTACCTTGGTTGCCAAACTTTGATTTAGCCCAAAATCGGATTTTTGAGCTCTCAACTTAACCCCGCGCTCCCTTATGAAATTTAGCCTCGACAATATTGCATTTGCAAGAAATGGCCAACCTACTTTAGACTTGCGCAGCAGGTCCTGTGACTTGCCAGTTTTTTATAGTATTTCTTTTGTTTGTCCAAGCCTTGCTTTATAATATTTTTAGATGGGATATTCCAAAGACTAACTTTGAGATTAATTTTGTACCATGTTTAGTAGAAGGTACCTTCTACCAAACAAAGTATAAAATGAAGTTCATACTTAAAGATGGGTATCCCACCTTATGCCATTAACCTAGGGATTATTTTTTATCCCACACTACTAAAAAATCCTGATTTACCTAGGGAATTTACCGAGGGACGTCCATCGATAAACAGGATTTGCCGAGGGACACCATCGGTACTAGGCTCGTAGGGGAATTTGACCGTTGGTAAATAATACCGAGGGACACTCTCGGCAAATACCGATGGAGACCCTCACACATCCCTCGGTACTTCCCTTCCATCATATTGAAGCAAAATTAAATATACCGGGACGACTCTCGATACTTAAAAATATATATAATATTGATATATCATTTCTTTGAGGGACAGCAATCGGTATATTAATTTTAATCAAATTAAATTTTTAAATACACCGAGGGACAACCCTCGATAAATATAAATATTTCACAATTAGATTTTTCATTTTACCGAGGAATGTCCATCGGTAAGCTAAATGAAAAGCACTTTGATAGTTGAAAAATAATGAGGGACGTCCTCGGTCCTCGAAAATACTGAGATTTACAATTACACGTATTCTGGGGTTGTATCGGTAAGTCCATGATATTTACGGTAATATTTTGG
>NW_026723365.1:0-7985 GCF_029784015.1 Lycium ferocissimum | reverse complement strand
ATTTTGGATTTATCTTCCGTGTATATGTACATTATCATTCGGGGTACGAGGGGCCCCGCCCCGTCATATGATTTCGTTTTTCCCGTTTGAGGCCCGTGATATGTATGTGGGTTATGGCTATGTCCGTACGTATATGTATATGTGATACGTTTTGGGCGGTTCCACCGCCACGTACTCTCCGGGCTTGCCGTATATGTATATTTTGAATATGTTGGCCCCGGTGGCCTTTGTTGGTATTTTCTGCGTGAGTTAATTTTGGCTAGTAAGAAAAATAGAGGAAACTCGCCCAAATTTTATTAAATATTTGAGTTACTATTTTTGGGACTTTGGTACGTACGGGTGCCCAGGTCGGGCTCTAGTCATGGCCTACGGGGTTGGGTCGTGACAAAAACCCTCATTAGGGTAACATGAAGAAATCACCCAAACCAAGTCACAAGTACACATGCCTTCTCGGTTAACAACTAATACTCCCAAATATTAGCATATAAAGATGGCTCGATGGCCTATAAACACGTTTAATATTTCATCATCATGTGAAGCATATCATAAGTGAGTGAATCATAGGATCATCATATTTCTATCTTTGAAGATGTATCATAAGTTGAGTAACTATCATATTATTGACAAAAAAACATTAGATTCATGGAATGGAAGATAATAAGAATCCAAGGATTACATAAGGAGTTCATGACATTCGAAGTGTAACACATCAACAACATTCGACGTTTCATAATTGAAGGCATAACTCGCGTATTGAAGAGAATACATTTGTCACGCCCCAAACCTGGGTGAGGCGACCGGCACTCGGTGCCTTAATTTGACCGAGCGAACCATCTACATGAGAACTTATGCAAATACTTATGAACGTGAATCAAATGATAAAACATTTTGAATAAATAAACGAAAGGTGCCACTAGCACATCTATATTCAAGTAGGCCATCAGGCCTGAAACATATGAGGAATATACAAATTTACATAAGTGACCCACAATGCATGTCTATGGAGTCTCTGCAATGGCTGACACTATAAAACTATCATACTGTCGGGACAGGGCCCGACCTGTTACACCTCAAAAAATTTCGCGTCGTTTGCGTCGTAAGTAAACTAACGTAAGCTCGGAGAGGTCATGAAACCCTTATAAGGCTAAGGAATACTTTTAACAAGTGTTAAGTAAGTGTCTAAAGGTTTCGGAATCAAGTGAATCGAAGAAATTAAGTTTATCAAAATTTTGGAAAACTTGACAGAGATATATCTCCTAAAATATGAGGAGTTATGGAATGTATAACCTATGTAAATTCAAGTTCAGCGAGTGTTTTTTCCAATGCAACTGACAGATCGCAATTCTGAGAAGTACGGGATAAAGTACGGCCCGTACAAAAATGTACGTCCTGTTTATTTTGGACGTACTTTACCTGAAATTTCCGTAAAAGTTGAAATTTTTTACTTTCCAAGTACGGGCTGGAAAGTATTGGACGTACTTTGAAGTACGGCCCGTACTTTGCCCGAATTTTTCAGAAAATTGAAAGTCGGTGGACACTTCCTATAAATTGATTTCCCACGGCTTGGGGTCATTTTATGTCATCAAAACATATCCCTAATGTCTCTGTAAGTTCTCTCTAACATCCATAAACATCCCAAATCATTTTAAGAGAAGATCAAACTCCAAAATCCTCAACTAGTTCATAAAAAGGTGACTGTTCTTGCTTCTACATGGAGTGGTGGTGAACTTGGTCTTGAAACAAGTTGTGTGAGTTGAAGTTCTTCAAGTATAAGGTATGTTCTTCATCTTATATCTTATTTTGAGTTGTTTTGAAGGTTTAGTAAGTTTTAAGAGTGAAAAGACTTATAGAGAAAAAGTCATAAATTGTTGTGTTGTAGTTGATAGCTATGGATTGAATTTGGAAACAAGTTTTGGATAGGCTTGATCCTAGTTTGAATGTAAATTCTTGGCTATTATATTGATGATGTTGTTATTGATGATTGGAAGTTGTTTTGGAATTTGGTGGAAGTAAGAGATATAGGGGAAATGCTGCCCAAATTTCGTTAGCTCACCTAATAGTCTAGTTTGATCTTATAAGCGTTTCAACGACTTAATCTTAGTGTGAATCATCTTGAATGTAGATTTGCAAGCTCGGGAGGATAGACGTTAAGTGGTTATGTGTCACGACCCAACCGGAGGGCCATGACGGGCACCCGAAACTAACACCCCGAGCACCTCTAAACATACATCTTATAATCATTTCTGGGTGGACCATAAGGATAGCTCATGGATATCATAATCGGTAAGTACATATATCGCAACATAATGACACATCTCTATATAATCCTCAACAACTATGCCCATCTTCACCAGCCGACAAGGCTACTAAAATATTATACAACAATATGAATTTGCTAGGGTTATGAAACGTCTAAGCATGCACACGTGTCTACGAGCCCCTACGTGATAAAGAGAAGTGACCATAAGAACTAATACCCATCGACTCCAGCCTTTCAAAGTTTTTGGGGGTTTTTCCAGAACCCCCCGAAAAAACACCTAGGGAACCGATCCGTTTCCCGCCACCGGGGTACGAGTTTACCGTCCACAAAAAAGGGACGTGAGTAAGAACAAGAAAGGTATGTAAGGCATGAAAAAAACAAAACAAGACGTATGGAAATAACATGAGATAAAGAGAAACCCCCGTAACCAACGCCTTTACAAGTGAACATGCATACTTAGCTTTTTTAAAAAAAAAATCCTTTCCATATACATATACAACATAATAAAAGGTTGGCCCCGGACCCCCATCCATAAATATATTTTTATTGTCGGAACGGGGACCCCATCCATATATGTATTATATTGCTGCGGACGTGCAGCCCGATCCATTTACCCATATATCCTGCGTCCGGGACGATATCATAGTATACCAACTGATCAAGTGGTTATGCGTATATAACACCTCACCTTTCCCCATATCCCATATATACATAAATAATAAAAGTAGCATGCATGAGAGCCCAAATACAAGTTACCACTTTATCAGAGGGACATAAGGTCGGTAACCTCCGATTTATGTTATGGAGGCAATCATCATAATATCTACCTTGAAGGAACAATTATTATAAATTGAGATCAACGACGATGATAAAATCAAGAAAATCATGAAATAAGCTCAATAATCTCATAATAGCATCAAGATTGTAAACTTTGGAATCTCTAGAAATGGAATCATCATCATCATCATTATCAACATGGAACATATTTAGCATCATAAGAAACTCTAAGAATCATGAACTTCTAACTTTTGGGAATAATAAGGTTATGGAAACATATATGGAATCATAAGATAGGAATCACACCTTTTGAAAGAAAGGGACCAGCCTTAACATACCTTTTTGATCTCCTTAACTACTTAACGCTTATCCTCCCAAGCTCATAATCTACATTGAAGAGAATCCATATTATTGTTAGGCTTATCGTCATATGCTTATCTTAAGCCTTCAAATTAAACCCCTTTAGAATATGCTGAAATTTGGGCAGCATCTCTCCTATATCTTCTACTCCCTCCTATCTTCAAAACAACTCCCAAACACAATAAAACATCAACAATTCTGTAATCAAAAGGTTATATTCAAACTACACTCAATTCAATACCAAAACTTCTTTTCATAATCAATCCATAACAACTTCATACAACTCCTTATATACACGTATACGACAATTCCTTAACATCATTATTATCCCTCATAACAAGATTATGCTCAAAACATACTAATAATTATAATCGAAGTTAATTTCAAAAAATATTATCAATTGCATATTTGAACTTTTCCTCCAATTTCCTTCTCCTCAAATCTTAACATAATTACCAAACAAACTCATAATCATGAAACTAATATGAAATCTTACCTCAAAATTCAAGAACACTTCAATTTTGTGGTTTCTCCACCATAAAAATACTCACCCCAACATCTTCAAGAAGAGGAGACAAGTGTAGACCTCACTTGGAAACCCTTAACCACTTTAATCTTCACTTTGATCCTTGGTTTGGGCTTGGAAATATGTTGGAATATATTTGGAGAAGTTTCAAGGACTTCCTAGGACTTGAGGCTATGTTAAAAATTAAATAAATTGTCATATAGACTTGTAGGAATATATGTGCATGTTGTAGAAGTTGGAAGAAGGTTCTAGAGGATTTGGGATAAGTTTAGAGAGGTTTGGGTATTGGATGAATGTTGTAGGAAGTTCTAGAGAGGTGTGGAGGCGAGAGATGGTGAGAAATTGATGAAAAATGATGAGTTAGATGACTTAAGGGGTATATATAATAGTCCACCTGGTTTTAGCTACTGGGCCGAATTGTTGGGCCTTTTAAGTGGTTTCTAGAATTTTGTGTAGGTTCAAGGGTTTCTCCGTTTTAAAATGCCCATAACTCCCTACTCCGATGTCGTATCGATGAACGGTTTGTTGCATTGGAAATCAGACTCGACGAACTTTATTTTAGGCTCTTGAAACACCTCAAAACTATTGATATACCAGGAGATATACCTCCCTGAAATTGACCCAAAATTCTGCCAAATGTTTTTCCAAATTTTCGACAAATTTATTTTCTTCGATTTGCTTGATCCCGGAATCTTCCGAAACTTTTCATACACGATATTTATCATTAATTATACTTGATAAGGTTCATTTCCTTTGGTTCCAAGGTTTTCCTTTCCGGTTACGACTTACGAGATCATAATTCATTCTTTACTTCCTTGTTACATACTTCCCATGGCTTGTACCTTTCAAAACTTCATGAGACGTTTCCGATACTCCATTAATACGGTGAAATATGTGGCATGCTCATGCTCTGAAAGTGCGAGGTGTAACATTAAGTAGACGACGAGGTATGTTAAGGTTGTCCCTTTCTTTCTTATGACATGATCATATTGATACCAAACTTACACAAATGACATCCATAATGTCTCTATTCCTTGAAATACTAGAAGCTTATGGTTCTTGATGTTCTTATGACATTATTGATATTTGTATCATGATTATTGATCTTGATTTACGGTTATTGATCTTATTATTTATATTGATCTCATCTTATGGTTATTGTTCTTTCAAGGTGAGATATGTTCACGATGATAGTTCCATAGTGGTAATCGGAGGTTTACCGACCTTATGTCACGCCGATAGAGTTATAACATTTATTTGCGCTCTCGTGCATGCTTATATATATGTAGCTATTTTCTCACACCGAGCCGCGCTATAGTCGGCCGAGTACGACACCTATTGTGCACACCACTGCAGTTGGGTACGGATAACATCGAGCCTATCATGGCCGGGTACGAATAACACTGAGCCTACATGGCCGGGTATGGATAACACCGAGCTATATGGACGGGTACAATATTATATGTATATGTCTGAAAATGTTTTTTTTTTAAGGGCAAGCATGCATGACATCCTCCTTAGGAGGCGTTCAGAGGTACATGTTGTTATCTCTTATCTCATGTTACTTTCCATATCTTTATATTATGTTGTTATTCATGCCTTACATACTCGCACATTATTCGTACCGACGTCCTTTTTGTTCGTGGACGCTACGTTCATGCCCGCAGTAGACGGGAGACGGCTTCGAGTTGCTTAGGCCGCATTCTCGGCCGGTTGTACAGGGGCTCTCCGCTTATTTCGGAGTTGCAGTCTAGTTGGTACGATTCCTTTATGTACAGATGGGTATGGCAGGGTCATGTCCCGTCCTTATTATGTTATGTACTCCAGTAGAGGCTCGTAGACAGATATGCACAGTTAGATGTTCTATGACCTTCTTGCTCTATGTTTTGTTTTATCATCATTTTGATAGCCTTGTCGGCTTCTATACTTGGCATTATCTTGATGATGTATGTATATTGCCTTGTGGGCTTGCGTCCCGTACATCTTATGGTATCTATAAGTTAGCATTGCCCACCTGTATGGCTATGAGATGCATGTATGTTTTGTGGTGCTCGGTAGGTTACCTCCGAATGATCGTCATGGCCCTCCGGTTGGGTCGTGACATGACCTGCCCATAACCTCTATACATCAATAGAAGTACTAGACTCAACTCAGCCCCAAATAGAAATGGAGCTTGCCACACATCAGCTGAATACCCTCAAGTACCTAGCAAAGAGGTCTGCAAACCTATGCATCTGAACCTGCAATATGAACATAGTGCCCCGGCAGAAGGGAAGTGACTACAGAAAGAATTGTACTTGTATGTAAGGCAGCAATGATAGTATATGAAAATAAAAATCCCATATAAGAGACAAATGAAACTGAAAAAATAGTATACAGTAGGAAACTGAGGAACAACCTATGAGATCATATATTACATCTTACTGTAGTTGAGTCATTTAGAACATTCTTTGAATCATTCTGATGATACCTATGGATTGCAATTTGTAGCAACATTCTGGGTTGATTGTGTTACACCTCGCGTTTTGTACATTTGAATATCCCGAGTTAATGACGAGAAGTTAAGGACAAGACTATGTTCTAAAATTATTTTAATGCATTAGTAGGTTATGAGCATTATTTATGGACGTTGGTAGTATGGAAATAATGAGAAAGGTTAAGGGTAAAAAGGAAAATTCAAAAAAGGGTTCATGGAAAATATTGCGAGGACTAAGGGTAAAATGGGGAATTTTGCAAAGCTCAAGCGAGGTTCATGAAATGGCCATGTTGACGTGTGACATGCATGGTGCATGTCCACATTTTATTAATTTATAGGGGCTAAGTGTAAATTACAAAAATACATGGGCCAAGGCTTGTTTAGGAAGACAAGTGGTCATCTTTGACCACTTTAGGAAAATTCCAGAAAAAGAAAAGAAAATTCTAGAAAATAAAAGAAAGGGGAAAAGAAAAGAAAATCTAGAGAGGGGCCATGTTCCACCTCCCTACATGCATGCAATGTATATATATAAGGGAGAGGGGTAGTCATATTTTAACAAGAGAGAAAGAAACAAGAAAGAAAGAAAGAAAAAGAAAGAGAGAAGGGAGGCTCGGCCAAGGGTTGGCCGAATGGTGCCTCCCAAGTTTGAATGAGAAAAATTATTCTCTCCTTGTATCTCTACTAATTGGAAGGTTCTCTATCATATGGGGGAGTTGTTGGAAGAAGGAAACCATTTGTTTTGCAAAGAGCAACCTAGCCGAGTGGGAGAAGTTAAGGGAAGAAGGTGAGTTTTGATCTTCCTTACATGTTTTATAGGTGTTTATGCATGTTGTGATATGTAAAAAAAAAGGAATGAAGTTCATGAAATTATGGTATTGTATGGTGTGGCCGTGTATATGTAGCATGATATAGAAGTGAAAAACTAATTTATTTAGCATGTTTGGAGTATGTATTATAGATGGTTTGTGTATGTTTGGCATGTAGAAATGAATGGACTTCATGGAAATTATGCATGTTGAAGACTAGGCTGTGTGGGGGCTGTTTGTGGTAGAATATAATGAACTCATTTTATATAGTATTTTGGTTATTGATTGTTGTAGATTATGTGATGAAAATGAAGGTTTGATGACTCAAATGGAAGTCGTAATTGTTGTGGGCTGATTTAGAACCTAATGTGACTTTAATATAGTCGCTTGAGTTGATGAAAAATGATGTTGTTCGTGTGTCGTGTTGATATAGTTTATGAGTTTGAAAGAAATAAATGTATTGTTGGTGTTCTTATGGCATTTGGAAGATTTGGGTTGGAATGTCTGAACATATTGTGAATTGAGTATTGATATTGTTATTATGATTGTTGATTATTGGCATTATCGTGGATGGTTTGGCCGGTTGAATTCCCCGGTTGTTGTTGATTGAAAAATTGGCCAAGTTGAACTTGGTGGGATGGAGTACTTACGGGGAAAATCTTTGCGAAATTCCGGTAGGCAAGTGTTACCTCTTAAGATCCAAATTCTCTAAATGCATCAATCAATGTTTGGTAAACATGACCAAATTGTAGATTTTTGGATTTGGAACTTGAATTTGAG